>NC_047670.1:28280187-28333503 GCF_011762505.2 Arvicanthis niloticus
GGGTCTGGGTTGTCATTCACCAGTAAGTCACTTTTGGGTTTACTCAGTCGACACCCCCATCGAAGCAACTTGTGGGGTTTTTTGAGGCCACGGAAACTGGACTCAAACCTGACAATGGCTTGACCACCTGCAATGGCCCTGTTTCTCAGTGGCCTTTGGTGACTTTTATGCTCTTCTTTGTCTCCAATTGAATCCCCTGATGGGGGCAGGCCTATCTTGAGGGTCCATCTGCCTGCTGCTCTTTGAGGAGACTTCAAGGGCTCGCAGACTCCCCCAGCAGCTGGAGATGAGAAAGCCCAACATATTCTGTCTGTTACCTCTCATGTGGGAAGGAGGCAAGGTCCTCCCTTTACTAGGGCTTTCATATTGAAGCCAGCCTTCTCAATCAGGCCTGAGATTTGCAAGTCCTTCTTACTGCTAGAAGACGGCTCTTGGCCATGCGTGCTGTGTTCTTCCTTCGTGTTCAGTCTTGACAACATCACTATGATCTGTATTTTCTGACATCTGATCTGCAGGAAAATTCTTTTTTTCCAGATACCTTGCTCTCTGTAGCTGTTGGCTCCAGGGTTGACCCTCGCATTCACTAGCAACGTTTCTCAGAGGGGGTTCTTTTTCCGGACACCATATTTGTGAACACATAGGGAAAAGAAGTACATGGTTATGGAAGATTATGCACAGGTAACAACCTAGATACATTACAGTCTATTCAACGTCTTCCAAGATACACAATAAAATAGTCCCTGGGGTCATCGGGAGGTGGGGAACAGACAAAAGCAATCTTGATACTTGTAATTGTAAAACACAAAGGCTGGCTGGTATATTCTTTTAAGGTAAGCTACAAATATTGAAAGACTCATAGTCATACTGTTAATCATTCCCACCCATGTTATTTCCAATTAATTTTCCTTATTTTCAATTATGGTCAAGGATAAGTACACATATATTTATATATGTTATCATTTTTTATATCATATATATGCAGATATACTGTTTATAGAAAGACATGTACATGTTTAACTTTACAAAACACATATCAATGTGCTTTGTACAAAACAATGTGTACTCCTATGAAAAAGTATGTGACATACCTATAATTACTAAGCTGCATTTTTGTGTTGTAATGCTGATATAAATATAGTTTCAATGAAATAGATTCATGGCAAGAAGAAGAAGAAGAAGAAGAAGAAGAAGAAGAAGAAGAAGAAGAAGAAGAAGAAGAAGAAGAAGAAGAAGAAGAAGAAGAAGAAGAAGAAGAAGAAGAAGAAGAAGAAGAAGAAGAAGAAGAAGAAGAAAAAGACAGCTATGTTATGAACTGAGTGAAAACTGCCTACTTACTATCAGGAAAGAAGATAATGAACATTTCTGACCTGCCCTACCAAGTTCTTTATAACCTAAGGACACCATTCTGGAAGTTGAGAGTAGGGCGTGACATACATTACAGCAACAAGTGAGGTTTCACCAGGACTCTAGAAATACACTAAGCCCAAAGTGTGTTCTCACCTAGAGAACAGTATGGAAGTTGATACAAGTCACTGTCATTCTGAGGTTGAAATGACAAGATTCTTGTCAATTTCTGGTGATTTTCTTCCCATGCCAGCTCTACTGTCTCTGCCTTAGGCCTTAGTAACATCAGTAGCTAAAAATCAAGCTTAGACTCAAGTGATAACAGTGACCAGAACTGTAATAATATTGAGAAATAAATAGTCTCCTACAAATTAAAGACCATATTAACAAAGGGCAGTTGAAAACGGGGCCCTATGGTCTTTGTTCTTGAAGCTCTAGGCTGAAAGACTCAAGTGTTGCCTAAGCCATCACTCAAAATGTCTCTCTGAAATTTCTACATGCTAATTTCTAATAAAACAAGCTTTCTTTATTATTAGCAGGCTCTGCTGGGAGGACCAGTTCTGTGAAGGAAGTTATACCAAAACTCTCAATGTGCTGGAAAAATCCAAACTAGTAGTAGGATGGCTTAGCTGGTTTCCTCTGTAACTCCTCCATGGGCTGCAGAACCTCATTAGCTTAAAAGGCATGGGTAGACCTTTGCTTCTGAACAGCACTAGTTTCACAAAGTTGTTGTAATATGAATCACTGAACAAGATACTGCACTAATGTGTAAGCAATCCTTGAGGAGGTGATGTTTCACTTCAGTAACTATTGTTGAACACAGTTTTATAACTACAATGTTCTCCTTACGCACCAATAATATCATTCATCAAATATCCACATACACTCCCTCAAGGAATAACAAAACTAGGTTAAAGGAGTGAAGATTCAAGACAAAAGGGCTGGCGGGGGGGACACTGACCTGTGGGAAGGAAGAGAAATATGTACCTTTCCTGGGGAGTCTACGAAAGCTTCAAGTAAAAGAAGTTAGGGAACCTTCTTTGTAATTTGGGACACAGGTTAACTATGTTTTAGTAATGTTTGGATTTCAATGTTGCTTTTGTTGACAACATCTAATAATGCCTATATTTTTCTCTCTGATGAGCCTCTGGTACCCTTGGGAGGGCAAGAAGGACCAAACTGTCATAAAGAATGAGATAATGTGAAATGTGCAAAAAAATTCAGAATTCTGTGAAGAAAGGTAAGAAGCATGTCCCAAACCAATATCATTTTATGTGTAGGGACTCTTGATATTATGAACTAGAGCATCCTGTCTTCTAGGTCAATTTTAAATATAAGTGCACAAATATATACAAACTCATATAAAGGTATAAATACTTACCATGTGGTTAAAAACCCTAATATTTGTGGTTAAAAACCCTAATGTTTGTGTGTCAACATTTCTCCTCAGCATACCTACTCTAACAATGATGAACTGAAATAATGTGAATGAGGTTGTCCAGAACTGTAAAACTTCTGTATGAAAAGACAGAATGTCTGTAGAAATCATAATCTGATTCATGAAGGTTACCCATCTATCAGAATGAAAGTGAATGGTTTATGCCCATATATTAATGTCAGCGTGATTGGGAAAATGACAAGAGAACTAAGATAAAATACTTAAAAGTGAACTGATCTAAATACATTCATATTGGAGGAAAAAAAGGACTTTTTTTCAGAAGAGAGAAATGTTTTAGATCTTTGCTGATTTATCACTATCATGAAAAATGTAGTGGGTCAAAGGCTAAAAATGACTCCACCAACATCATTAGGTACTGAGGGGGAAAAAAGAGAATTTAATTAAATTATTATCTTCCCAAAATTTAGTTCCTTCATCCACCCAGGAACAGACCTTCAGAAAGCATATGACTCACTTGTGTCGTATGCTCAACAGAGTCCTTAATAATATACATCGCAAAGAACGTTAAACTGCTCAAACTTCAAAGAAGAATCAGAGAGGTCACTTGGGTTTTATATTGTGCTGTGGGGGGTAGGGGCATGTTCTTTTTAGTTGCTGGTTTTTTTTTTTAAAAAAAAATGTGGTTAATTTATCTGAGTATACTTTGAAGTAGCTATAGAAAGAAACATTTTTTACTGGAATTATATCATCATAATTTTTCAGAGTGACATATTGTGTAAATATAAGCACATTTGCAATACTTCTGAGTGGAAGAAACTCCCCTCTCAAGTCATAAGTTAGATAGCACAAGACTATAGCCACCCGCCAGTTATTATCTCTAAGACAAATAACAGATTGCACGATGTTTCACTGTGTGCCAAGAACTTTTCCAGTGAACATTTTCTCTTGGAAAAAAAAAAAAGAAAAGATCACATACTTGAAAAATCATACCCAACATTGACTTCATAAAGCATGTGGGTGGCTTTAGAGTGGTTTCTACAAGTATTGATTCTATTCATCAACTACCAGGAAGCTAATTGTCATAGAAGATGCTTAGTGAGCACTGAAGATGTTTTGAGAGCTGATCTGTGCATCTGTAAAACAAACAAACACAGAGGAAGGATCCTCTTTCCTAAATAATGTACACATGCTTGCACGGGTTACACCTAAAATACAATGCCATGCTAGCACCCTGGGCTGCTAAAATAATTCTGGTAAAAGCCTAGACAGACACGAGACAGAAACCTTTCCTTTTTAGTTTTAATAATACAGCCAAAAAAAGGAATGTGATATAAAATATTATAGGACAAGAATCATTTCTCCAACAGATTGCAAACTTGGTGAGATAATTCAGCCCATAAAACTCCTTCAACCCTAAAGACTGTCATACTTACCAATGCTGGGTGGAGAGGGGCTCTAAATGTGTTCACACCAGCAATGGTTTTTCTAGACGAACTTTAGAAGTCATTCAAATGGACAATCACATGAATGAAGGTAAATCATCAGTTATGTCTCATTCTACTCCATAGCAATATTCCTATTTTAAACTAAAAGAACAAATAAATTCAAAATGCTTGTTAAATTTGATCCACTATGAAGCAGATTTTTAGATAATGACGATAAAAGAAGAAATGGGTAAAGGAAATCTAAACTGATCATTTAAGGCTTCACCATAATTGAGAGAAGCAGAACTATTACCTAGTGACAGAATGGTAAGCATTGTGTATACCAACACCATGTTCAACACATACACACACACACACACACACACACACAAATCCGTCTTAATTAGACCATTTAACATGACTGTGAAGAGAGTTAAGTATATTTTAAGATATAAAATATACCTGTTGCAAAAATTCTAAGTCCTAAACTCAACTAATTTTATTGAATTCTAAATTAGGACAATGATCTTAAAAGCATAGAGTTCACAATGATTTAAAACATAGGAGAATAAGGCTTCATGTTATATTATCACTTAGATTTGTGCAGTGGGAGTGTTTAACATTAGCGTTTAAGACACAACACTCTTTATGTCACTGATTAAGTGTCCAGTAGGGCATTAAACAGGGTCCAGGGAGGTCACCTAAGAGAGAATTGCCCATGTAAGACATGAATCTTTTTCTCCAGGTGGCTTCTTCATAGAAAGTAAGAGACTTAAACTTTCTGTTATCTGGACAATGAAATTCACCCATAGTGACCTAGTTCTACATTATATATCTGCATACACATTTAAATATACATGGACAAATCTATCTTCATGCTCACATACATGTACACAAATATATGCACTCATACACTTAGAAAATGTTCTTAGCCCAACTATCCATGCAATCAATAATCAAACTGCCTGACCAGAGAAATCAATTTTAACAGAAACTTGAAACAAATTGAATTCACACTCAGTGTAATAGGATTAGGTCCTATTGAATGTGAAACTCTTTGAGTATGGAATGTAAAGTGTATGTTCTCTGTACTACTTTGGCCTCAAACAAAAGACTAAAAACATGGAAAGGAAGAATGGGAACAAGTCACACATCCTATTTTAGATGTGATTTACAGCATAAGATAGTCCCCTCGTAGTTTAAGATAACCTCCTCCTAGTTTAAGATACCCATAACAGAGAGAGAGAGACAGAGAGAGAGAGAGAGAGAGAGAGAGACAGAGACAGACAGAGAGAGAGAGAGAGAGAGAGAGAGAGAGAGAGAGAGAGAGAGAGAGAGAGACGCACAGGCATGGAATGGATCACCTTCACTCAATGACTGACTTCCTTCACCATTCAGCATCAGCTGTGAACCAAATAAAACAAGCATGATTTGCTTTGCTTCATTATCTTTAACTTCCAAGACAAAACTATGTGAAATTAAGTGAAATGATTATTAAAGAAGTCTTCTCTTTCAATAGCTTTCTAAATGTCATCTTATGCATGAAACAGCACACGTATGAATGTATATGTATGCAAACTATATTCCCAACTGCATTACAAATCTTTGGGGATTAGATTGTGTGATCTGACCCCTGCTTTGAATGCCACTGAGTATGAGTTGTACGACAAGTAGCTGTTCTGATTTTCAATACATACAACATCAAATGACTTGTTCTTTTTTTCTTACGATAGTAAAACTTTCAAGTGCTTGAAATCAAAGTAAAACAAAAAAAGTCATCATGCTCTAATCTGTAAGAGTAAGATGTTTTATACCATACTTGCTCGTATCACTAACAAAAAGAACAAAGTTATTAATTACACATTGCTTGTAGCTTTTATGGAGAAAAAAATAAAAGAAGATAAAGAAGAATTAAAAAGTTTCTTTTGATCAAAAGTCTACCACAAAGAATCTAAAGAATTAAGCAAATGATAGCAAAATAAAAGGGAGGTCAAGCCTTGAACCTATAGCAAGCTAGATAGCTTCCATATGAACACGGGAAGTTTCTTCTTTAAGGAACATATGTATCTGCTCATTGGTTTGGGGGGATGGGGAACCACTTGGATCCTGTCTACTCCACATATACAGATCAAAATCAGACTGCTTAAGTGAACTATAAAATGCAAGACACACTGTTTATCCAATTGACAAACCCAAGCATTACTGAAGGAGTTTAAATGTTTTCTATTCCTTCTGATTCTAGGAAAAGACTTCAATGGTAGATGGTTTTTTTTTGTTGTTGTTGTTTTGTTTGGTTTGGTTTGGTTTGGTTTTAGTAAGAGGGAACGAGAAGCTTCCAACTCTGTAAGTTCTGTATCAAATCTGGTCCTTTACTATTCATTTTTACTTAATTTGGTCTTTGAATCTTTACCATTCCTAAATCTTTAAAGATATTTTTAGACATTTTGAATCTTTTTGAGATTTAAATGCCATCACCTTCAGACATCTCTCATAAAATAAATCTCTTATTACTTCAGACCAATGAAATATAAAAGGATTACTTCTAGTAACATACTTCCAAACATAAAGTCTATTAATAATCATCCAGACATTATAACTCACCTAAACTACTCCAAGATAAAATGCAAACCCTTTATATGCCCTCATTCAATAACTTTTGAGTTATATACATGTTAGGCAATCATTTCATCATACTGTGTTCCCTATGATTTAAATATATCATTACAAAGCCATTAGTCTATTTAAAAAGGAATCATGAGGTAAGTTAGTAAAAATGCAATGTTTTAAAAATGAGTCTTCATGCATGCATGCATACTAAAAATTTATATTGACTATTTTTTTCTAGAAGAAAATTTTGAAAGTTATATTTTTATCTCCAAAGGCCTTATGGTAGAAATCTGACTTTAAGACATATCTGAAAACATTAAAACATGCATTATTTTCACTGAGTGGAATAACTAAAGAACAAATATGTACCTTGGAGTATCAAAATCAGAGAGGAATAATTCTCTCATTTCATAACAAATAAGAGTGAAATTCATTAATACACACAGACACAGAGACACAAACATATACACAGACACACACTCATGTGGTTTTTATTTTTTTTTCAAAGAAAAAAGTCTACAGAGAAAACTGTTGATTTAAACCAACTAATCTGACTGAGCCACAAATTACCTTGGTCCACTAATTTGCATATGAGCAAGCTTGACTTTGTCCTTTACTTCTTGGCTAAACTTATATCAACTGGTCCTTGGGCAAAGCACCAATCATAGCGTTAAGTTCAAAAAGAATAGCTTATGGCAACATAGTAATGAATCTACTTAACAAGATGGCCATGGAGCAAATTAATAGTACATTGTGCAAAAGCTGGATTTGCACTGATAACAAAAATAGCCAGAATCTGTCTTTGTGTGACTATTTGACTTACTTTCTAGCATTTGCTGAAAGTTATCTTTGTTTATTAAAAGCAGTTTAATTTTTATTTATTGCAGTTAATATATTTCCAGTCTGTCATTAAACAAAGAACATTTCAATCATTAATTCAATCCACAAACACAACTGGCTATAAACAGATGTTTCCTTTAAGAAATCAGCACCAAGTAGTGCTAATCCACTTGATAAAGTGAAGTGATGCACACACACACACACACACACACACAGAGAGAGAGAGAGAGAGAGAGAGAGAGAGAGAGAGAGAGAGAGAGAGAGAGAGAGAATACAGAATGTACAGCATGGTGACTCTGATAGATGCATACTATGGAGATAGCATACTTCACTGAGAATGCTCAGTTTTCAATGCACTATGGAGCCAAAGCAAGAATTTCATCATTGTGGTATCTGTCTGTCTGTCTGTCTGTCTGTCTGTCTGTCTATCTGTGTATATATATATATATATATATATATATATATATATATATATATATACTTTTCTCTCTCCAAGATGAAGGGAAACAAGCGTGTGCCATCATACGCAACAGTTCTTCCTCATGAAACTGAGAAGTAACTTAGAAACCACTGTGCTCATCCTTGCCATACAACAGGAAGTAGTTTAAAAGGCCTGCAGCCATCTAAAGACAAATGGCCTAATGACAGAACCACAGAAGTGTCCAATGGTGAAAGGCACAACCATCATGAACATTTGATAATACATCCACACAACAGAAAGGAAATATTTCTTTTTGTTTTTATCCCATGCTTTCTAAAACCTATCAGTATGTACTTTGCCAGATTTATCTCAGGCAGTTTATAGCGCTTGCAGCAGACTTTCATGTAGTGAAATAAACACATGCCAATGACACAATATTTCTTTTGTTTTAGATACCACCTTATTTGGTGTCCGTGTAATCAATTCATGAGGATCTATAATTGAACTATTACTGAATTATATATATTACTGAAATATATATATTACTGAATTATTATAATTGAACTATTACTGATACCAATTACAAGAGTTGTAGCCTCATGGCAAGAAGAAAGTCAGTGAGGTCTTGCCTATGAAGGGATGTGTCTTTCCAACTTGCCTGCTCTATTTAGTACTACTTTTTGTCCGGTACAAAGTGGGCAGCTTTCCCTCCCCATATGCTATGAGGCCAAGTGAGCACAGACTAAAACCTCTGCCATTGTGTGTAAAAGTCTTTCCTCTTTTTTAGTTTTTGCTGGGTATTTTGTTACTACAGTGGGAAGATCAAACACTTACCCAGCATATACTCCTTCTGATGAAACAGCAGAAGGACCAGTACAGGAGGAAGAGGAGGAGGAGGAGGAGAAGAAAGAAGAGAAGATGTTTTTCTTTTTAAGTGCACTGATACTTTGAATAAAAATTACCCATTTTACCAATTTAAACACCTCTATGTGAATCAGGGAACATGATTAAAAAGAGGTTAGGAACACACACTGCTCTCACAGAGGATCTGTATTTGGTTCCGAATACCATGGCAGCTCACAACTATCAGTAATTTTAGTCCCTGGGTATTTAATGTCCTTTTGTGACCTCTGGTCCTCAAACAAGCAAGCTAAACATGTATACATAGAAAATAAAATAAATTAATCATTGAAAAATAGGTCTGTTTAGGAAAACAACATAGCATAAGGATGTGTAACAAAACACAGTTCTCTGTCATCTAGAAAGATAAAGCCCTCAGCATGCTTTCTAAAAGTACACATAAAATCCATGCAGAATTGAAGTACTATGCTTAGAAAGTTTCAATTATGTGAATCATTAAAAAAAACACAGTTTTGAAAAAAATCAATTTTGAAAATATTATGAGAATATTCTGCCTCTGTTCATTCCATATTCAGCTAAGCTCCATGTGGGATTTTGAGAGGGTGCCTGTTTATACAGAGATGACACGAAACCCCAAAACTTCTCTTATGTTCTTCTCATAATACTGACTTCTAAAAGAGAAATGAAAGACAAGTCCTTGATCAAATTAGGTTGAGTTGAAACTGTATACTCTGTGCCTCTCCCAGATATCCACAATGTATATTAGCAATTACAGCTCTAAGAGGTCTTAGATGGAACAGAAGATGGAATCTCTTCCATTTGGACTGAATTTCCCAATCTCATTTGCCTTTATGTGTCACAGAACACCACTTAGCCCACTAAAGTTTTGTGGAACACAGAAAAGGTGCTGTTTTTAAGACAGCACAGCTCAAGAAAAATCATAACCAAAACATTTAAACGTGCATAATGTAACTTCTTTAACTTGGCAGGAAAACTTTGATGTTTTCAATTTGTTTATGATTGTGAAGAGGTTTGTTGTGTTTTAGCACATTGGTCAGTATTAAAGGAAGTTCAAAGCACAATGTAATAATATAATATGATATAATAGAATCAACATCTAGAAGGATCAGTAATAGGACAGGATTACAGACAATGAGTGGAGAAAAGCAGAAGATAAAATATCAATGTAGAATTAGATCACTGATCACAGATTTTTAAATCATATACTCTTAATTATATAGGATGTCTAAGCTCAAGGTTAACCCTGAGCTCAGCATTAATACTCACATGAAGGAACTCTAACATTTGTGCTGCTACAGTTTTTAAAGCTAAACCATAACAACGATCAGTTTCAAACATTCATCCTAAATTTGTCTCATTTTTTTAACGTTACATGTATATGTGGAGTATGTACGTACTAGCATTTGCATAGACACACACACCTACACACTCACACACCACTTGTAGACTACATTTGTAGACGTCAAAAGGTAACAATTAAGAGTCAATCCTTGTCTCTAGTGTGGGTTCTGAGACTCTCGGGTTTGCATGGTACGGGCTTCTACCAGCTGAACTATCTCATGAGCTACCGTCTCATTCTTGTACAAGTAATTTTAATTTCATTCGATTAAAATTAAGAAAATATGGCACGATGTCTGACAAAATGTGGAATGGGTAAAGTATTAGAGGAAGACTTAAGGGTGCATCAAAATGCATTTACATTCTGAAGTTATCAAATGCTTGAAAAAACATCATAGTCTCCAGAATCCTCCATAGTTATTAATCGTGCTTCTGAAAACTCTTCTCTGGTCCCATCTCAACCAGATGAATAATAAAGAACAAAACAGCAATGCCTGGGCCCTTGGTTGGAAAATCAGCTTCTAGTGATTACATGCATTTACAGCATGAATTAATATTAATCTGACTGGTGATTCTGAATAATAGACAATAATATAAAGCAAGTGTCTTCAAGTAGACTCCTTACCCTAAGCTTGAATAGCCTAAAGAATCCTCATGAAATTCTGAGCTTTGCTATTCTGATTTATTAGTATATCCTCTAAGGATTCAAATAGAGAGGAGATATGGGGAGAGGAAAGAGAGGTAGAGTAGAATAGATAGGAGAAAAAAAGAATAAAAGAGGGAGATGAAAGGGCCCAAGGGGGTGGGAAGACAGAGAGAGAGAGAGAGAGAGAGAGAGAGAGAGAGAGAGAGAGAGAGAGAGAGAGAGAGAGAGAGAGAGAGAGAGAGAGAGAGAGAGAGAGAGACTGAGAGACACAGAGACAGAAAGAGATTATAAAGACAGTGAAACAAAAAACAGAATGTTTAAAGTCATCTTAAATAAAAAGATTAAATTGGGGTTAAAGTCCCACTGAGAGCCCAATTTGAAAGAATGATTCTTCAGGGCCCCAACACTTAACACATTCATTCTTATATAAAAACTGAAGCAATGTGTTGCATGGGGGTGAGAGGACAGAATTAGCTAGGGCAGAAATGAGCTCACTCATGAAATATTTCATAAGGCTAATGTAATTAATCTTCCATTTCAAGTTTGATGTAAATTTACACTTCTATCTACACACCACCCTTCCCCTCCACACACACGCATGCACATTTAGCAAATATTCTCTCCGCCTATACCCTAATTAATCATTTCTCTTCTCCATCCACCTACATGTGGACAGCTGTCATAACAGAGGAAAGGGGAAAACACTTACATAATTCTAGATTCAGGTGTTTCACACTTTGTTTCTCCAAAATCTAACTGAGTGAAGAAAACAAAATTCAGAACAAGACTCCCTTTTGGCCTCTGATCCTGAGTGTCCATAGAAACGGAAAGAAAACTTGTAGTTAGTGACTCAATGTGTCATGTTATTGCCACAGTGAGCCAGGAACTGGAGCTAAAGGACATCATCTCATCCGATTTTAATTTTGATTGGCTGTCTTGGGTAAAGTAATATTGTAGACGCATTCTACAGATGAAGCAATACAGATTAAGCCCTTCTGTAGGCATAGGCTGAGCACTGGGCATGCCTGTCTGGTAGTGCCCTAAAGCTCTACTATAGCAATAGTTTAAAACTATATTTTTCACAAACCTCTGATACTGTTTTCTTGAGCAACACATATTTGTAGATATATTTACACATGCAATATACATGTCAAAGCATTTGTAGGTATCAAAGCAGTATCCCTTTCAGATATTTACAAGAGAAGCATTCTACAAAGGCAGCTATCAAGCATATTTGTTTGGTTCCATATCTCAGGGCAATGAATGCACAGAGACCACTAAGTTATTCCAGCCTACTTGCCTCAAAGCAACCGGCACTCAGGGATCCAGACTATTAAAGTCTAGCAGATAACTGGACGTCTACCCATTCTTTTATAGTAGTTGCAATGAAATTGATTCTCCGCACTTGTTCACATGACATTTCGTACAGATGGCCTTCACCAGCACTTTCCATACTTTAAATGGTGATGCATTTATGGTTCTTTGTGAATTGCCTAGACTAGAAAATGTCAATATTAACATTACTGCTAATTAAAAATATCAACATATCTCCATTCATATGTGCAGTATATTACTCAGAGTGTCAATAAATACTCATTTACATTTGTAAGTATCTACATGTCACCCATGGTTTTCCACCTTCCTGAAGGTTGGACACATCTAAAAGTGGGACACATTTCCACAATTGTCAATAACAGACAACAACGGTGATCACTGAAGAGATAGGACAAAAAAGATTTGAGGGTTTTTTTTTTTTAGCTTCCTGTTACTTCTAGTATATGTCCCTCACAGAGACAAACTTGAGGTTAGGTGCATACTCAAATATATTGTTATTAGATGGTACATATTAACACTCTTAAATATTTCTGCATATGATTTATATTTTTAAGGAAGCCCTAAGTCTTAAATAAACCCTAAAAAATAAAAGTGAAGATAGTTCTAAAACTGTCTCATCAATATTACATATTCTAATCAAGACATACTGATTCAAAGCATTTGTCTTTATACTGGATAAAGAACCAACTATCACGACCCAAGATCCATGCACACAAGGCAGTAAATGTGCAAATAGTGAGAAATACATATACTTTAACTTCCTTTTCAAAATTGTGAGTCACAAGCTGGGGACACTGCTGAGTGTAGATGAAGTGTCTGCCATTCAAGTTTGAGGAACAAAGTTTGGATCCCCAGCACAGACAAAAAAGCTGGCAGGCAAGGCAGCCCACCTGCACTCCAGCACTCAAGAGATGTCTGTGAAACAAACTGCTGATGTGCAGTAGTCAAATCTGTGAGCTACAGGTTCAGTCGGAGACACTTACTTATTAATAAAGTCTGTAGGAATTGAGGAAGACATCTGATGTCTAGCTTTGTCCCCCATCTGCAAGTGCACAGACCTAAACATGTATTTAAACACGCATATGCCCTCAGAGATGCAAATAAGAACACACACACAAAGTAAATATATGTAAAAAGAGAACTTAAAAAAAATACAATTCGTGGGTTATAAAATAATACAGGAAAACATCAAATGTTTAGATCAGACTCCTAGCAACTTAAAACATCTGGAAAGACACAACCATGTTTAGTTTCAAAGACACACAAACACATACCATACGCAGGCACACACATCCATACAATGAATAATGTAAGAAAACACAGTCAAGTATGTGATTCTATTATACAATGTTATATTGAAAAAATATATGAAGAAACTACATACAATATATTACTTACAAACACAAGCTGCTCAGAACCAGTGAAAGCATGCGATATAAATGCTGTGCAGTACTGCTTGTAGAATTCAAACTCAAACAAAGCCAAATGACACTGTTAGTGGTCAGGAGAGGCTTTGATTTTTTTAGGGGAAGAAACCAGGCTCAAGATGGGGCATGGGAGATTATGCTTCAGAGACTTTTCATGACAGGAAAGGCAGTTGCACAGGTGGATGCATTGTGACATAATTCTTAGCATCCTTGTGCTTTTTGGCTATATGATTAGTGCTTGTGTTATTTTCCCACCAGAAAAGCATCGATTGCTCTGCAGAAAGCATGGACAGATATGTTGAGATGAAATCTCCCAGTGGCTATATTTCGATGCTCCACCTATAAGACCTCACTGAATAGCGTTACCATTAGTGCCTCGGGCCCGTGCTCAGACAAGGAGCTTCTGTGTACTGAAGCAAGCAAGGGGCTGAGTAAGGGGACAAACTGAGAAATATAAATTTAAAAAGAGATTTGAGGGAAAAGGGCGACTGAAATTAAGAGCAGAGACCAACAGAAGAACAACAGAAGGAAAATAATCAGAGAGCCTGAAACAGGGAGAAAAGAGAAAACTTTTTATCCAGGGCTGTTAACAAGGGTGTTAGGAGGAGTCAAGAAAAGACACATCTGTAGTTATTAAATGCAAATCATCATGATGGTTTATACAAATACGCAATTATATATACAATTATATCGCAGAGACAAGTTAAAGTGGGTGAGAACCATTTACTAAACACGTACTATTTCCTAATTATTTATTCATTTGCTCACAGAATTTTCCCACTTACCCCTCAGCAAAACTGTACAAGTTATCCATTAACCCCACTTTACAGATGAGAAAACTCAAGTGAAAAAAGGTTTCAGCCACCTGTTTATCTTAGAAGACTGGACTGATCTGTGACACACAGCCAATTCAAGCCTTGTGGGTTTTCCTCTGCAAATTCACCATCTAAATTCTTTGATTCCTTATAAGACTGAATAAAGACTGTTGTTGAGAAGAAATGTGTCAGATGCTAACCTTACCTAACGGATTTTCCACAAACTTGTGCAAAACAGGAAATCAAGGTATTCCATCCCTCGACTAAATGCTGCTGAGTGGCTGCTCATTTTGCATGGAAAAAAAAAGTTAATAGGTAAAATTCTATTAGTTTCAAGCTCCCACTTAGTTAATATTTTCTACAGACTTTGGCTTCTATTTTTAATTAAATGGTTTCTGAAGTACAGTAGTATCTGACCAAAAGGAAAAAAAAGTATTCTCGAAAGCATTCTTAAAACTACTTTATTTTGGGAGTACTATACTATACAATATACAATGAAATCATATTTTTCATAAAGAATTTGTTCCAACTTTTCAAACATCATTTAGCACTTGCAAGATTCCTTAAGAAAAAGAAATACCAATAATTAGAGTCAGCTACACAATTATATGTACCTCTCATCCCTATGGACAAGATGAGCTGAAAGAATAGCTTGACCAATCTGGCAAACCCCCATAGTCTAGTACAGGAATGGAAGGAAACAACAAATATGCTAGAAGGTGTTAACAAGTTGAAACAAGTGCTATCTGGGAGTCATTTAAGACTAGAAGAGCTACCTGAGGGAATACTCTTTGAATCTCTGCTTCAGTAACTAAATACTAAAGTCACTCAACATGTCAAAATGTCCAACGTTGTGAACATTTGCAAACAAATGCAAATGATGCAACTGTAATGTCTGGCTTAAAAAAAAATCCAAGGTCAAAAGTATCTCTTGGCATGGTCGCCACTTAGTTTTCACTAATATATCTTAGGTAAATATTCCAAAACTGACCATATGATTTGATAACTGGGACTCGAGGTCACTGCCAAATTAACATCAGATGTATTCAGATAACACAGCTTTTTAATCAGGTGTCACGTGTGTTGAGAAAAGTGTGCAAAGAAGACATCAAAAATCTCTCACTGACCTTATAGGCTGAAAAGAGAAGAAAACCAGGACATAGGGTACAAGATCCATGTTTGGTCTACCAAGAAGGCGTTCCTAGGATAAAAGTGCCTGTCAGGTGAAAGACAGTAGTAGCTCTCCAAGGCTTAGGGATTCAGGGTAAACAGAAAAGCCCACATCCAAAACAGATCAATATACTTTTTAAAGAACTGAGAACCTGTGGTGGGTTTGGGTTAAAACTCTATGGAACAAAGAATGAAAACAACTTCTGTAGAAAAACCCTATTTCCCTGCAAAGTGTTATTGACAACTAATCTATCATGTATATTCACATTATCATTCATATTCACAAATTGTTACTGTGAACCTCCCATATGGAGTATTGATTTGCCTGGTTTCAGCTATCATGTCTACATAATTATCATGGTAAGCGTTTGAAGTGAAAAGTAACAATTTATAAATACGAATGTTTCTATGAGATTGCTTTGATCTCTGTCTAAAGTCTAATATTCTTTTCCCGAAGAACAAAATAACATTTAATTTCCAATGAATGTGATTTTTTTTTTGGTTCGATGTCATGAGCTAAGAGGTATTAATGGTTCAAAAAGAAAAGAAAAAAAAGACATGGAAGGAGAGGGCAGAGGGGAGCGAGAGGAGGAGAAAGAGAGCTGAAAAGAACAGCAAGCATCAAATATCTTATCTAGAGTGCACTCATGGGCAAAAACACTTTACATTTCAAATTCACCCATAAACTATACATTTGTAACATCCATAATATACTTAATTGTAAGACGAAAGTTTGCCCTTCGAAGAGAGCTGTCTAGCTGTATCAGAGAAGCAAAGCTCACAAAACACCTAAGCTACAGTTCAGCACAGGACGTGACAGGAACCAAAGGAGCAACGCAAACAATAAATCTCTTGGAATGCAAACACTGAGCATTCACAGTTTGCTGTTATTATTATTATCAGATCTACTTCTTCAACCACAAAAAAAACAACTTAATGTGGAGGCTAGTATTAGAGACACTTCTGAGGGAATATTATCTTCACGTGGAATTATGCAGGGCACTGGGAAAGGACAGTGAGGGTACCCAGAGAAACAGACGTGAAAAAACAGGGTAACTGCCGACTCTAAACATATACCAAGGAAGGGTCAGTGTTTAAAACAAATGGTTGCCTTGGCAACCATTGACAAATGGCTATGGTTCTAAAGGCAACTAAGGTAGAAGTTTGCATTTCAGTAAGGCTGGCACCCTGGAAACAGGAACCCACTTAAGAGTTTCTAAAAATAAGAGGATAGTAAATAATGCTAACAATAACAAACTACAATGACATGACATACATACTGAAGAGAGAAAGGTAAAATGTGAAGGGAATATGTAAATTCCAAAAGGAATTCAATTCTAATCACAATAAGAGAAGAAAAGCCTAGGTGAGATGTTCTGGGCTCAGAACAGAACTTCAAATTCCTGATACAGGTATTTGAGCAATTAATGATACCCAATCACTGGGATATTTGCATGTAGTCAAACTATTTAGTTAAACCAGAAATATGACTGTCACTCATTTTTGTATCACTATTATGAATTCCTACCTGATAGATGGCATTCTATTGTTATTCAGATCTTATTCTCAGGACCTACGGCCAATGAAAAGCCATGTAACAAACATTTGTTGGCAGAACTTATCAGAATTACTGGAATTGATAAAAACTTGTTGAAACCACAGCCACAGCATGAATCAAGTGCTTAACGTACACCTATTGGAGTCTTCTGTAGAACTTGAATGGGACATTGTAGCTCAGTCCAAACAGAGTCCATTCAGACTCTTTTGTTCTTACACTGGCAACATTTTGTAGTGCCCTAAAGTAAACTGAAAGGTAAATGTGGACCAAAATGAGCCCACAACTGACCAGTCCCCTTGGGAGTTCACTCAGAACATGGTCAAAATCTCAGCGATGATTCTACTAATATTGTGGTCCATGAAATGTCAGGACTTACCATATGGACTGGAGGCCTCTTTACTTCCAGTCAAGATCTATACAGGAGGAACCATAGCAGACTTCATACCGAGACACCAGAGGTTCATCTAAACTTTTTACATGCAAGACAACAATGCCTGTCTCTCAAACACACACACACACACACACACACACACACACAACACTGCTCTCAAGCTTGAGTTAATGGGTCTCTCAAAAAAAAATAACAACAACTTTGGAGTAATAGGTTCTTCTTGAAGAAACACACATACAGAATGCTCGTGGACACAAAGAAATGTATACATATTAAAACAAAAGCACTTGCTTTTGGTCAAAAATTTCTCATCTTTTTTATATTTTCCTTTGTACATGCACAAGCTTATATGGTGTACACACATGTGCTATAGGTCATGTGGAGGTCAGAGGACACTCTCTAGTATAAGTCCTTAGCATCTACTTCATCAGAGACATGATCTCTTATTCAAGGCTGTGCTCACCAAGTTAGCTAGCCCATGAGCTTCTGAGGATTCTCTTGTCTCCATCTCCCATATTTTGCAGATGTGCAAGGAATGCAGATGTGTGCACTACCACATCCAGCTTTCCAGGGACTCTGGCAACTCAAATTCGGGTCCTGACATTGACTCATTTATAACTTGGCCCACTGAGTCTGACAAAAAGAATTGCAAATTTATCCAGGCGTCTGGGATCACATAAATATCCTAGAACAATGGCACTTGTTTAAAGAAACTCAGTTCTACTGACTCCGGGTTCGGAGATACAGTGCGGCGCAGCCTGCATTCATTCCTAGCAAGTTTTCTGTTTTGTAATGTAACCTCAAATATTTTTGAAGAAATATGGGAAAGTGATTATCCTTCTGGAACTGGATCCACTGACACTGTCGCATTAACTCACAGCTTGTTAAATACTCTGCCATCTTTCTATATAACATTCTTTATTATGAGACTAGAATCAGCATATGGAAATTGCTCTTTTCTTGCTACACTGAAGTCATTACTAACTACTCATCTGTGACATGTACTCTTTTTTGTAACTAGGAATTTTAGCTTCACAAAATTTAGAAAGTGCCACATTGTTTCTTGGCATGTTTTCAGATGTGACATTATTGAAATTCTCTATCTTAGCAAACACTTTAGAGGGTGCCAGGTTAAAGATCGCCCAAAAGGAGCAGCAAGGCCTCTGTGGGAGCCAACCACAGACCTCTCTTCTAATCTAGAGGGTCACATGCCTTTCATTAGAAGCACATGGAATTACACTGAGCTCAACAAATGCATTTCAAAACAGTTTATCAAATTACCAGCATATAGAAATGAATTCCAGTTACGGAAGATAAGTATTGGGAAACAACTGAAATGTGGAGAGAGAAAGCTCTTGGTGCTGTCTCTAATAAAAAAGTCTGTATGAGTAGGCCTTGTGTCTGATGCAGAGATATTGACATTATCAAGCCCATATACCATCCATATACACAAGTATCATACAGTAAATACAAATAAAATAAATGTTGGAATTTTCCGGCTCATTTCTGAGAAAAAAAAAAAAATAGAAAGAAGGGATAGTGTCCAAAGGGCAGTTTCAGATGCTTAGAAAGTGGTGTTTTGCAAGTTCTTAAATGGTGTCTAGAAATTTATTCACAGAACTTATATAGTGAAAAGAGAAGGCTAGTCATTTCTTCAGCACCTTTTCCAAGCCCCTACATAAAAGACCTGTCCATTTTATGATCCGCACACAATCTTAATGGCAGCACCTGCCAGCAAACATTCAGAATTATCACTCTTGACTAAGAACATATCTGCTACAAACTAAATAACAATTTTAATGGTTTGCTGTAGTTTCCTCCAGAAAGTCTCAGGAAACATCAGTAGTATTTCCTGTATCACCACTAAGAAGTATCTGTACACTTGGTCTGTTTTTTTAAGGACTTTCATGCTCACACTGGTTTTTAAGCAGACAATACTTCATAGATGTCCCACTGCGTACATGCTACTATGACTACCGAATCAAGTAACTTCTCTTTATTGTTTTCCTTAAGAAATGTTGGAGGCGTCAGTATTAACAAGTCATTTTATTAAATGACCACATAGCATTTACTTCACCCAGGAAAAAAAAGTCAATTCAAAAATATCCTGGGAGAACCACAAGACACCAGCCTTCAGAAGCACACTGGGTGTATTCTGACAGAGCTGCCACACCTATTGGGTTGTAAGACAATGATTAATTCTGAAGAGGAACTGTGGAGAAGAGGAAGAAGTGTCATGCAATCACCATAGCAAGTACTCCATGATAGGAAAAGCATGGCTATCAGAAAGTCATGTGACCTTTGAAAGAAATTGTGTAATAGCAGAAGAACTAACTCCCCACCCCAAAGAAAACTAGAATGATTTCAGAGGTCATTCAAAACCATACAACATCGCAAAAGCATTCTTTCAAGCGTCTATACAATTCAGAATAGCCTTGAAAAGAAATTGAAACATAAAGAAATGAATAAACCTAAGGCATAAGTGATACTTTAAGAAAATGATGCCATAGGACTCTACAAATATTATGATGGAACACTTTCCTACAAGACTAACTTTGTTTCACTCTGTATTGCTATAAATGTACATTCTATAATAAAATACGGCTTTATAACAGCGGTTTTCAACCCGTAGTTTGTAACCGCTTTGGGGGTTGCATATCAGATATTCTGGATATTGTATATTCATATTATGATTCATAACAGTAGGGAAATTACAGTTATGAAGTAGTAACGAAATAGTTTTATGGTTAGGGGCCAATATGACATGAGGAACTATATTAAAGAGTCATAGCATTGGGAAGGTTGAGAACCACTGGCTCAGAAGCACCATTTTGAATGGTCTAATGAACATTTCCATAGTTAATGACATACATAAATTAAAAAGATTAGAAACAGATCATTATAATTATCATTATCATAATAAATATTCACACAGTCCTGTAGCATGCAGCAGGCCTGTTTAGATAGGTTATCTAAACTGTCCTTCCCCTAAAACCTATGTATTATTAGTCAAGCCCACAGGTGGGAAAATTACAAACTTGAGCAGTTAAAGGTTTACTCTAAGTCTGTCTTTATTCCAACACAGCCACACCACAGAAATAAACCCAGCCACAACTGCTGGAATTCTAAAGCCAAGCTGGGCATTAGCCTATTCTAGACAATGGAACCTCCCAAAGGCACCAGGGTGGCTGAATCTTCTCTAGTTTACTTTGCACTCTGCATACCTAGATATCAAGTAAACCTTGAAACAAGTCAAGTGCTCAAATTATAGAAAATGGAAAACAAGACACAAGGTTAAAAAATATTGTGGTGAGCACAGATGACCACAGAAATACTGAGAATCATGAATAGATGCCTAACACTAGGACTGACTCCCTCAACAGAGCAAAGGGATGGCAGGCTCAAGGCTTTCTTATTTGTATACTAGACTGGGTGCTTCTGATGTTGGCTTCAGTCCTACTATTTAATGGGAGATTGTTTAGTTAGGGGGTTTGAGGCCAGGGCACGGCTTATTAGTCACTAATACAGTTGACATTTTATCATCAGGTTATTACGTCCCCTTAAATGGATTCCTTAAAAATGTTTGCTATAGTAAATCAGCATGCATGCTTAAGGGACACCTGTGTGCTTTGTATAAAATAATCTGGTTTTGATACTTAGCCTTGAGAACTGATCTTCTCTGCCGTGCTCTTTGGTGTACCCTTGTGACCCAAGTACCTTGACGCTGAGGCAAGATGAGGAGTTGGGAGCCACTTGTTCTATGTACGGACTTCAAAGCTGCTCTGGATTACACAGTTAGACCTTGAGAGAAATCTGTCAACTCACATCAGCATAAGATCTCCTCAGCGTGAGTTCGATGCCGGAAGTGAACCTGTTGCATGCTGTAAAGGAAGACCTAAATATCCTGGCTCTTTTTATTATTTTTAATTTTTAAATTAATGAAGGCCTTGGTGTACAACCCTGGTCATTACAAGTTAAACTGGCCACCTCACAGCCTGACACACATATCCATTATTTCCTTTGGCTAATGTTAGGCACTCACAGATCTTCAAGGCCAAAAGGAAGGAGTTGGATACAAATTATATGAATCAATAACCTTCAATCTCTGCTAAATACCTGTCTGAGGAAGAACTTCAGGGCAGTTACACTAAAAATAACTGCTGTTGCACGATATACTTTTAATAATATGGAGTTCTAGAGAAGGAGATTAAAGGAAGGGTGTAAGAAGCATTTCCTTAACAAGAAATAACTTTAAAATAAGGTTGAAAATGTAAAGACAAGTAAGTTTGATTAGGAATTCTGCAACTGTCTTCAAATTTAGACTTTAAAAGACTATAAAGACACAGAACAACAAAAAGTATAGAAGGCTCAGTCACTACTAAACAGTTTCCTGTGCTTATAAAGCCGCTTAATTATAAGGCACATGTCGATTCGGTGCCTATTTTATTCATAGCTTTCTGACTGAGAACCGTGAGACACAATGCTCCCTTCCACTCTGTGTGTTCGTGTCCCCAAATAAAGTTCCACATGAAAAAACCCTGGGAAAGCAGGCAGCTCATCAGAGGCTAATCACAGATTGCTTTAACTGATGAAAAACTAGAACTTTGCTTCTCCACCGTGGCAACTCTTGCGGTTTGCACAGTGATCGCAGGTGAAGAACACGGTTTTAAGATGAGTCACTGTTGATAAACCCATCTTAGGGGCTGGCGGGAGGAAATCCGAGCAGCCCGTCATCCCGGAGGGCGGCGGCAGGAGAGGAAGCGGCAAGGGAGACTGGGAGAAGGCTCAGCCGGGAGGCCAGCGCGGAACAGGGTGACCTGGCAGGCTGCGCATCAGCTCCCGCAACGCCGCGCTCCACGCCCACCGCCCTGCACGCGCGAGCGAGCTAGCGCCGGGGCTCCCCGGCCTGACCCGGGTCTGCAGCCCCGGAGCCGCTGCAGCCTCAGCCCCTCCCGATCCGCCCCGGTGCCTTCTGGCGCAGCAAAGAAAATGGACCCTGAGGCTTACGGATCCAAGCCTCCCATTTTTTCCACTTCGCCTTTAAAAACGGGGAAAGGTACCATATTTTAACTCTTGTGTCTAGTTCTGATCGTACTATCCCCGGAGCCACACTGCGTCTTTATAACTCTTCCGAAAAACACAATTTAAAAAATAATAATAATGAATGAATGGATGGATGAATGAATGAATGAATGAATGAGAGCTAATAAAGGATATGAGGAAATGCTTAGGTCTAAACCAAACCAAGCTTGCTTTTTGATGTCTCTGTAGAATCCACAAGCCACATCTAAATTCAAGGTTGTGCAGACCCCATTCTGAGCGGTAGTTCCCCAAGAGTACAGATACATTAGGAAACACAAAGCAAGATTAACAGGATGGTGCCAGTGCCACCTCCCCATGTCATTCAACAACTTCCTCTTACCAGGGTTTTCTGAGCACAGCCTTTTTACTGTAATGGAGCCAGAAGAGGCAGTTACTTATGCTTCTGAGTCAGTCAGAGTCTCAGTCTCTCTCTCTCTCTCTCTCTCTCTCTCTCTCTCTCTCTCTCTCTCTCTCTCTCTCTCTCTGTGTGTGTGTGTGTGTGTGTTTACTAGAACTGCAGCTATCGTTACAAAAAATGTTTTCTGATGCTTCTAGATTGCTACTCTCAACATTTTTAAGCATCTTATATATAAAGGTGACAGTTTATCTCCTAACAATGAATTATGGCTTAAGAAATCACAGTGAAACAGTGCAAATATGGCAAAGTTGAATACTCAAAAATCCTACTGGGTCAAGCTAGGCATGGTAATACACACTTACAATTTCAGAATTCCAAAGGCTGAGGCAGAAAGATGGGAAACCCAAGGCCTTAGATATATGGCGAAACCTCTCCTCCAATAAGCAAATAGTTATTACTATACTATATGATCCTGCACCTGGGACCTTGCTCATCCACCAGCAGAGACCAGAACAGTTTACAGATTTACAGAGCTAGACTGAGTCCAAACCCTGACTGGCGCCATTGGCTACCCTTTGTGGTCTGGACAATGTGTAACTTCCCTAAGTGGTCCCCCCTCGCTACGGTTACAGGTGGAGACAATACTCTTAGCTGACATGGCAGCAGCCTTAGTGGGGCACTTCACAAGTGTGCATCATGAGCCTCACGTTATGGTGTCCTCTGATGAGAGACAGCGCTCCTACTCAGCGCCCTTCGCTCCCTGCGAACCTGGCTCACCTAAGACTAGTGGCTTCTCTTACCTTCATCAACCCAAGATGTTTTTAGGGCTTGTTGCTCATTTCTATACAAACTGAGTCCAACCTTTGAGCATTATTTGCATGCCCTCTGCTCCCTAATTTTCACAAGTGAAAACTAAGTCCAACACATTTAAGAACGTCCTCTTTCACGTCATTAAAGGGCACCACACAGCTTTAGCAGACAGGAAACTAGCCCAGCACACATGCTGTCCAGCTGGCGAATAGAGGCATCTTCTTCAGCATCCACTCCTACAAACACTCTGATAAGGAACACTTGAATGGAGCCAAAACATACATTTCCTTCCTCTATTTCTGCTTTTAGCAGACATGAGAGCCGGACAGTCATCAGAGAGATTATGAAATGGCAATGAAGAGATTGTTTTTAAAGCCACCAAGCCTACCAGAACAGAAGGGCTAAATTTTGCCAGTTGCCTTCAACCAAAAGTATGTATTCCTTCAGTTGTGGAAAAGTACAGAGGATTTTTTAAAAACCCTACTTATTAACCAGAATGCACTTTTCAGCAGAACTCTTTCTACTGCTGTTTATAAGGTGTGCAAAAATACAGACAGACTTACTACTTCACGGATCCAAGTATCTCCTTCAAACCTTCAAAGGATTTGTAGAGTCACTGATAGATAAAAGGTGACATCAGAATAGTATGCTTGAAAAAATGCAATTAGCTAAGGTTCCTAGGAAGCTTTGGAATGTTTGGTTTCTAAGGAAGAAGCAGATACATAGGAATGGGAATCTCACAAGTGAGTCAGCCACAGAAGCAAAAGAAACTCACTGGTACATCCTCTCCTGGAATTCTCTGCCACAGCGCCCTCTCCATAGGGGTTTGGAAATGGATAATAAAACTATCACTTTATAATTTTTCCAAAGCTGCTTGATATCTAAATGCTGCATAGAGCCATTTGTTTAATCCAAGGGACTTCCCAATTTTCAGATAAATGAAATGTTTTAGTTAAAAATAAATAAAATCACTTAGAAAGGATCCAAGACCCAGTGTTTACAGGAAAGAAAAAAAAAAGAATTCAGCATGGTTGCTTGGCTTTAAGATGCAACTAAAAATGATTAGTGAGAATCAAATATTCAGAAGTCTTTGACATTCTTATTCTAGCACAAAATCGCTCCATTACCTATAATCACTTAACACTTTATTGGTCATTTGTTGGGAAAACATCGGTATTTTTTAAAAAGCAAAGGAATTCCAACATCCTTTCACTGCCAGAACTGGGCATTTTAAAGCAGCATTAGCTCTGGCTCTCCTTGGGGATAGTGAACCTTACTCATCACTAACCACACTGGATCTTCTGAGAGTGCAAGTTATCATTGCTCCCTTAATGCTGAAGCATTGGACCTGGTTACAGGGGCACCGTCACTGTGAAACTAACGCAAAAGTCGCCTTCAACAGCAGTACGCAATATTTGTGCTGAAAAAAAAAAATAAATGTGCAGAAGTTCAGTTTCACATATCTGACCCTTTATGGCGGAGACTGACATCATCACCCTTACTATCTTAAGGAACTATCTTTTATAATCATGCAGCATTGAGGACACTGGTGTGTCAAAGGCAGTACCGGTAAAGCATAGTACGGTAGTCCTGTATCCCACTTTTCTGTCATTTTTCAAAAATCTTAAGAGCTTCCCTCTACCTCAGTTTTTTTCTGTTTAACAGTTCTGCTTGGTTAGGTATCATTAATCATTAAAATGTAGGATTTGAAAGGACACTATAAAATACAACATGCTAAGCTGTAAGCAGTGCTGTTATTCTTTAGAAACAAAACATCAGGGCAAATTTCAAGCAGAATCTACTAATTATGTAGCACCATATAATCCTATTACTCTCTGAAACATGACAATCCAATTTCACAAGTTTCTCAACCCCAGAAAGCCCTATACTTTTCCGAGTTAGAAGAAGAAGACGACGAAGAAGAAATATTCTTTCTCAAGTACCCACGTAGTACAACATTTTTAAGAAACTACTGAGATGATTTGGTTTGATCTCCCTTTCCTCGAGTTTCGAAGATTCTTGTTTGGGCTATGCTAGAGCCACAAATGCAACCCAGTCCCAGGATGCTTCCATCCAAGTGGAAGACCTCAGGAGAAATAGAGAGGATTGCTGCAGGTGAGGCTGGATGGAAGGTATGTCATAAAGACAGAAGAGCAAATGTGATTGAGGATGCTCTTGGACCAGGGAGCACTCTGCTGAGGACAGACTACATGGTGACCTTCAGACAGAACTTGTAAACCAAAGCCTCTTGGAGGAGTTGGATGTCAGAGGGACAGGAGAAACAAGAAGATGAGCAAGTCCTGAAGGAAGTTGCAGCCTGATGGCATTGGCAACCAGAGGCAAGATGGGAATAAAAGGGAAGACCCAAGACTAGGATTATTTCATTCAAATGAAAAGCTGGAAGCATAAACACCTCAAAGAAAGGAACAGACATTTAGAGGGGAAAAAATCAAGAGCAGACTAGAAGGGTGGCCGAACCGTAATGCCCTGTTTGCTAAGGCCAGAGAGACACCGGAGAGGCTGGCTGGCCAGACAGGCTCATTTGAGCATTGCAATCAGATGGAAACTCCATTGGGGCTTGGCTTCTGTGAAGCCACTGCTGGTGACTTCAGTGCAGCACTGTCAAGAAACAGGGAGGCCTGGCACAGTCTGTCTGCTGATTTACAAGAAAAGAGAACCAAATTCGGGCATCCAATATTTTTCCCCACTCTCAACTTATTTTTGTAGGTGGTTCGGTTTATCTTTTATCTGGAAAAAGAAAAAAGAAAAAAGAAAAGAAAAGAGTCTGGATTCCACATCTGACTTGGAAGCATTGAAATCGATAAATCTCAAAAAGCAACATTTTTTACTTATATGGACAAGATGAAATTCATGCCCAAGTAAATTAAAAGTAGCCTTTCAGTTGAAATGGGATTTTTCGAATCTGTTCAAGGAGTTATATTCAGTATTTGGTGAATGTTCCTTAGACTCCACTCTGCTTAACCTATGTCCCAGCTTCAGTAGCTACAAATCACCTACAAAGCTGTACTTAAGACTTTTCTTACATTCTGAGAATGCTCTATAACCAACTACAAGTGGATTATAACCCATTTAACTACCTTCTATAAAACATCTAAGAAAGTCTGTTCACAAATACGTGTCATGAGAACAAGTATAAAATAGTTTAAAGACTGCCTGAAAAGGAGGTTTGCTTCAGTAGGTGAATACATTAGCATAACTGGGATTTGAGAGAAAAGTAAAATAAATAAATAAATAAATAATAAATAAATAAATAAATAAATAAATAAATAAATAAAAAGTCATGCATACAATGACTTATTGGGAAAGCAGATTGCTTAAGAAAATGCCATCACTCGCTATTATATATTCTCAAAGTAAAGAAGAAAATAGGTGTTTGATGTATAGACGGGGAAATGAATTAGAAAAAACACACGTAAGACAATGTTAGGAAAATCATTAAGAAGAACTTGGCGAAGAGAGAGATTTACCTATTTTTGCTATAATTGCATCAGGTACATATTGATATTAAATTACGACTTAAAATCAGAGTAAAATGGCAAATTCAACTGTACTGAGATAATAAATGAAACACACAGAAAATCTTGATGGTTAAGTAAGGCCAGAAGAAGGGATTTAGTTATCACATAGTATGATAGTGTGCTCACTGCTGCACAAAGGAGGGAGATTCTACTTGGGGTGACTGGAACCACTGTCACAATGGCTCACCCATTTACTTTAGAAGAACTCCTTTTAAACCACTCTCTTGCATCATGATTCAACTGATAATTTCGAGCAAGAAAAAGATGCCTACTTTCCACTAGGAGATAATTTCATTTTAAAGGAATACCTATCGATAAATTATGCATAAAAGCTTTCACTTGAAAGAAACATTAAGGAGAAATACAACCAAAGCAACGGGGGGAAAAATAATAAAATAATAACCACCTGCCATCTGGCTAAGACACAAGACAAAAAAAAAAGGCCTTCAGAATGAAAGCATCTACCTTCTTAACCCTGCAAGCAAGAAGAGCAAAGAGGTTCAGGTACACAGCCTGGACCAGCCCCCAGCCCAGCCCATTTCCAGAGCCTGTCAGCTCCTCCTGCTTTCTGCAGAGTCACTTCTGGAACTGTCTGAGATAGAGCCAGGAAAGTCAAGTTCAAACCCTTGCTTCATGCCATTCAGCATCATCTTTTCCTTAAACTCATGGCAGGCACACTGCAGCTGGAACCAATTTGTGTCCATCTCTTATGAAGGACAAGGTTGTGTTTGCCCTTTTAAAATGCAATTTTACTATTAGAAATAAACCCTAAACAAAAATAAGGAATTTAAAATTTTATTATCACCTCATGAGTCTGTTAAGGAATTCTGTACTGCAAGCACACCAAATGAAAATTAACTTCATTAGAATCAAGAAAAAACATTAATTATATCCATATTTTAAGACTAAATCATTGCTAAATATGTAAAGAAACTGTAAAATAAATAAAGGCATCATACCTATACATTAAATATTTCATCTTACCGTATTTGAAGCTGAAATGTATCTATCATTTGAATTACAGGACTACCAGGGAAAACGTTTACAAAAAAAGGGTTTTTTCCTCTTTGTTCTTTTGTTAAATTGTTTTTGTAAATGCTGAGAGGTTTGTATAAAGTGCTGTGAACTCTTTCTTAACCATTTTCAAATAAACTAAGCTTATTTTTCAGACCCAATGTCAAAGATACCCTGGGTTATTATATAAAAATTAAAAGTCTGAACTCAAATGGACCACTGTTCTTATGGATTTTAATATTATTAAATGCCAAAAGTATTTTAAACTAAAGTGAAAGGTAACAGATTTAATGGGCATGTCATAATTAATTTTTCAGTCAAACTGGATTTTATGTCAGCAAATTTAAGGAGGTTCATATCATTAAGGTATCTAAAACGAACACTATACCTAAGTTTTCTGCAGAAATTCTGACATGTGATAACATTATATATATGTATAATACCTAAGTTTTCTGCAGAAATTCTGACATTCTGTGATAACATTATATATATGTATACACATCCATTATATTATCACCAAATTCTGACTTTATACTAAAGACAAACTAAATGACACTTTGATTCTGTTTCCATACCCATCTGCAGAAGGAAACACAAAGATTAAAGAATTTAAGTATTAAGCAAAGTTTCCAAATAAACCTGGAAATTGTCTACTGACTCACTTATATTTATTTTGGTGATCATTCTTCTAGTAACATAGTGGAAAACTTGTTGTTGAAGCTCTAGTTTTTCTCCTTTGTAGATCAAGACGGGCACACAACAATGGAATAGTAATTTAAGTAGTTTCTATCATCCAGAATAATATAGGACCCCATGATCTTTCTGAATACACACGGATTACGGAACAAAGATGAAGACAGACCACAGCAGAGTCCTGGGTGACTGACAACCTAAGGAAAGCCAGCCATTGAGCAAAGGACCTTTCTCTCTGCTCAGGGTCCTACTTCTCCCTAGGACCATTAGTAAAAGATCACACACATAGACTGGTCTTTTAAGGAAATGAGGCCTCCATACATGAAAGCATATTCACTGAACTCATAGATAAATGAGATGGCAAAGATGTTATAGAGCAGATTCAGAGAACAAGGAGAGTTCTGTCAGAGGCTAGAGTTTGCACTGCGTGTCTCCTCAGGTGATTTAATTCATTGGACTATCAGTCGCCTTTAGTAAGTGATTTTGCTATTGCAAATCAATTAAAAAGGTACATTCTTTTTGGCCTCGAAATTTATCAACTATCTATAACATATCGCACTTTGTCAAAATAAAGTCAACCTACTATTTCTACAGTTTTATTGAAATAAGTAAATCCTTTTTTTTTTTTCTACATAGGAAAATGTGAAAAAAAAAAAAAAAAAAAAAAAAAAGCCTGTTAAACTTTTCACTATCTGTAACTACTGGCTTCAAAGTAAATCCAAAAAATACTATTCTGACTTCATTATTATAATTCAAATTTAAATTTGTGGTTTCAAAATAACACCCAAAACATGATTGGAAACCTTACAGTATCCTAATTCCTCAACGCTGAGGAAGCCTCACTGGAGAGCTCTGGCTAAATTCTTGCCTGACATCACAGCAGACAAAAGAGGAGATGACATCCTGGAGCACTCCCATCTCCACCAGCAGAGACACGAAACTACTTCTAAATACACTTCACTGGGAATTCCAACCGTGTGGGTCTCTGGGGCCTATTCCTTCTTCCAAGGAACAGCTTTCAGGATATAGGGTTTAAAACTCGGTGCGTCACTCTTTAGAGAGAAGTACCTCTATTTCAAATAAAAACATGTTTTTCTTACATGTAAGAAATTTCCCTATGGCCTCGGCCTTATTTATGTGCATAACTATAATGTAAGAATGCCCGTCATCATCATACAGTAGACAGGAAAAAATACAGGTGCAGAGAGACTTTTCTTTACAATTAAACACCCCCTACACATACCCCTAAAATCTGTCACAGGGAAATCTCTGTTCTTTATAATGGGAATTCTACCCTGATTCACTGACTATGTTTCCTATTTTCGTTTTAATTCTGGAAGTTCCAGAAATTGTTCTTAAATGGAATTCAAAGTTGGATGAAGTTTTTCCCCCTTTATTGAAATTTTAATACACAAATATGAAATATAGCTGATACTCAAACAAATGTCATGTTCTTTTACACCATTTACAGATTTCAGTCCGCTTTAATGATTAAGTGCGTGACTTTTCCAAATCACACTTTACTGAAGTTAAAGTAAAAGTGCGAAGTGACATGAGGAATGACTTCTCCCTGTAGTGACTCCTTACAAATCACCCAAGTATCTGCCAGGGAGTACTTTGAGAAATGAGATTGCCCATATCTCGATTTCTCCTGTATCAGATGTTTGAAAAACAAAAAGAAAAAAAAAAAGAACACCAAACACTCATAAAATGAGTTTGTATTTTACAGGAAAGAACAAAGGACCAGCAATCTAAGAAACAAAAATCCTATTTATTTATAGGTTAAATATTTCCTCTCCTGAAGCCTTAAAGGGGAGGAAAAAAAAACTTGTATTTTGAAAGCAATGGACTTCAAGAAAGAGCATTTAAGCAAACATTTATCTAAAACTCAACCCAGAAGGTGGGATGTCAATTTGGTAATAACAACACATTTCATTTGAAAAATCAGAAATTGTAGAAAGACCAAAATTCAAGTTAACATCCCTGTGATTAACTCTAGGGTTGCTTAGCCAAGAGCAACTTTCTGCACTTAAAACATAAAACTGTCAGTTTCCTTTGCTTGGAGACAAAACACACCAAAAGCAAACATTCAGTGCTATATTTCCTAGACATGAAAGACAGAACTAACTTTAGTGATCTCTCTGGCTCTTTCTACCTATTATAACACTCAGACCAGAGCGACTGAAAGTCAGCGGCAAGCCCCAAACTTCAGACCCACCTTAGAAGACAGATATTATTCTATTTTATGTTATACCCCAAACCTTGATGACAATGTACCCAGTCCCTCACTGTACTGTACCAGCTTTCTGAACAAATATGTTAGCAGCTTGTGTTCTGTGCCATTGGCTGTCACTACAATAAACAATTAAAACTCTCAGAAGGCCTCCAAGTGCTGGTAAGGTGAGAGTTGGCATTCACCCCTTGGGAACCTAAAACACACTGGTGCACATTTTCAAAGTCCTCTCTCTTCCCTACATCAAAGTAACATACATAGCAAGCATCGTCTGTGATCGCCTGATCCAGTTCACACTTACAAACTTGGGATGCTGAGATGGTTAAAAGCACTGACTAAAATTGCCTTAATCTTTTTGCCAGAAAAAAAATTAAAAAAAAAATTAAATCATAATTATTTCCAAATTATACCACAACTTTATTTAATTTCATTCAGTATGTTTCGTCACATACATTAAGTGGCAATGACCTGCTCAAGAGCAAACAATACAGTCAAATTATCATTTAGCTGTATGTTAGCTTCTATTTCGTATGTCACTGCCCTTAAAATATAAATATCATAAAGAAATGGAGATTTAAAAAAACTTCTCCAGCCAGCACATCTATCCACTAAAGGGGGGAAATTCTTAATCCTTTCAAAACTGACACACAGATACACACACACACACACACATTTCCCCTCAAGCAGGGAAGAAAAAACTTCTGGTAAAGCATGGTGTAATAATCCAGAGACAGCATACTTGGTCTCAGGATAATTTTCTTCAGCACCCTAAAGTCAGCAACGTCGTGTGGCCCTGCTTGCCCTTCTAAACCCATCATGAGGATTTTTCAGCAAGGAAGGATTCTGGTTATGGTTTCAAATGCCAAATTAACTTAAAGGATCTTCCAGTCTTGAAGGAAAACAGCACAGTAGCACAGCAGAAGCTACACAGAGTGCTCTCTGTCATCCAAAGCCAGAACTGTAAGTGTGACCTCAGTGGAGTTTATCTAAAATTCTCAAGGACCACAGGCTGAGGTCAAAGTTTTTCTGTGTCGAAAAATATGTATGTAAATGAATAAAAACATATGCTTCAACAATGTCTTACATCATCATGGACTGGATAGAGTCCACTCCCCTTACTGTTCAGACAGATTTCTTCTTTATAGGGAACCAAAAATCTGTAACAGGAAAATAAGGAAAACCTGCTTACACTAATATGTATGTTCCTCTCATTGTCTATTTCTGATCATGTTCCATGTCAGTCACATTTTGAAATGTTATCCTCAATGATACATGAAAACTTTCAGGGAGTAGGAAAAGCATATGTATATTTAAATAAATGTCAAATATGAGACAGTGAATTATTCTTGGGGTAAAAACTGCAGAATATATACATACAATCAATGTAAACAAACACAACAATAGAAGATTAAGACTCCAGCAAAAGCAGCATGCAAGATCATATGAATACGTTTCCTTATAAAATATACACATATGATTATCCCCCCCCTTTTTTTGTACACTTTGGACTAGTGTTCTGAGTGACAGCTTCCCACTTTCTAGTGTATTAAATTTTTTTAAAGCAATATGGTTACAAATAATTAGGGCATTCTTTCAACACAGCAAATTATCGAAAGAAATAGAGCATTTTAAAATAGACTAAAGGCTGAGAGGATAAAGGGTAAGAAAAGCAGTTTGCTAGAACTGAGATTATAGTGACAGCAGGTTTCTTACTCTAATTTCCCCATATCTTACATGCAAAGAACACAATTTTAGTAAAAAGGAAAAAAAACTGTTCTTAAATACTAACGCAATAGCATAGAATACTTGTGCTTACAAAGTGGCTTTACTTAGGTTATTTTCTAGAACCTTCCTATTTCTGCAGAACCAGGAGCAGAGTTTGCAATAATCCTTGCAGAATATTTGCATCCAATGGTGAGAACATGATCATTTCTAACTGTTCATTTAAAAATTTAAAGCTATATTACAAAAAAAATCATGAAAATAAAGAAAACAGATGAGGTATAAGGGTCCCAGAACTACATAAAATAATTGCGAAAAAAATTACTAATCATCCGGAAATGAGAATACGTATTATAAAAACTTAGGAGTATGGGCAGTGATTGAAGTTAAAATATGTACGACCAGCCTTAACTTTTGTCAACTGAATAACATCATTTAGAAGTAAAGTGGCCTGAATTCTCCTTCAGCAGTCATTAAAAACATCACAAGTAAATCAAAGACAAATGACAGCTATTTTTCTAGGACCACTTATATGTTCAGAACTACTGACTATTGAGAAACAGATGAAGTAATCTTCCAGAGCTAAGATGACATGTGGATCCTGACAGCACATAAAGTAGAATGTGTTGTTCACTGTTTAAAGTCAATCTCACTTACATTGAGAACCAGTATTGTAACTAATTTAACTCTTAAATAGGCTATAGGATGCATTAAATAATTGTAAGAGACATGAGAAAGATTAATGTGGTTTTTAAAATATTTGGTTTGATAGAATCAAATATAGTGACTGGTATCACAAGAGCACATAAACATGTGCACATACATGTGTGTACTCAGAATCATTAAGTCAGAGATGAATTGCTATACTAATCTTAGGATATTAAGGGTATCCCTCTGCACATAAACTGTATCATGCAATAGAGAAATCTGATTCCCCAAACCGTGTCATGCGTATTTAAACTGCTTATAGACATATCTCTAATTCCTATATGAATGCATGAAAGAAACAGTATTGCAATCCATGTGAATGCTCAGAAAGCCATACTGTAGAACCTAATTACAAAGAAAACCCTCTATTATGAACTTTCACTGATTTTTATAAACTTTATAGTCTGTCCAAATTCTATTAAGTAAACCCAGCTCTGAATAAAAACATTTTTTCTACACCTACGACACTTTTATGTTTACATAAGCTATCTTTGTCCTATAGTGGGCTCGTTTCTTGTTATTGTAATATTTAACTTTTAAAAATAATAATATCAATATTTTTTAAAGATTGGTGCATACACATTAGGGAACATAAATGTCCTCTATTTTGCTATTTATTACCACAATTATAAGTAAGTAATAGATAAAGGAATCATTGAGATAAATAAGACAACTATGTTCCTTCCAAACTAAAGAAAAAGAAAAACAAAAGCTGAGCATTAACGTTTCTTTCTAGCGATATCAACTATAGCAGGCTTAAAGGGCAGACAATGAATCATCTGTTTATTTAAGTGCTGAATAAATGGAATATATGCTAAGTTCTGAGCTGACTTTAAAATATTTGGAACATTTTCCAGAGCCTATTTTGACTGTGTCAATTACCTAGTTACCAACGTTGTTGTATTATGTTGCTTGATGAACTAGGACATCCAGCAACCCTCAAACCAGTATTACAAGCCCAGCAAATAGCATCACATTTGGGTGACGCACAGAATCCATCACCCTAGGGAAAAATGCATGGGTTCAGAGTACAGTCTTTACATGTTCTATATTTCTGCATAACGTTTTAAGACGATAGAATTGTAAACTGCAAAGTGTCAGCCTATAAAATGATATCTTCATAAAAAAAAAAAAAAAAGCAATGTCACTCCCTACAGAAATGAGAGTTTTTCAAAAAATGTTCTCGGAGCACTGCTTAAAATCCACAATGAGGGGGGCAGTTTAATTTATAGAGTGGGTTTTTTTCCTTCTTTTGAAATCTCTTAGTAAATTCTGAGTCCATCTAAATACTATGGGAATGACTGATTCATTATGTCTAACCGCCACACTCACTTCAAACTTCTAACTTTTTAAAAACAAGTCATGTATCTCTTTAAACAATTCCTGTTCTGTTTAAAACACAGCAGGTCATGATTTAGCACATTAAATTTCACCATCAAGGTGAATCTAAGAATTACATACATAAAATACAGCTCCAAGAGCATGCACACATTGCTGTAATAACCCAAGCACAGTACAGTTACTGAGGCTGCGTCAAGCACACACAGGCTTTATCCTATAGAATTCCTCTTACACTATAGACAGCTTCCTAAAAACTACCAAAAAAAATTCATAAATCAAAATATGTTACCTTTGTTCAAACAATACTGCTGCTCATTATATAACAGAAAAGACCATCCTTAATTGTTCAGGAACCAGGATAGTGATAGATGCTCGAAGCAGAGGTGGTGCCGAATGGTTTGAGGCAAAACCGAAACATATTGTTTAAGTAAACCTTAAGGGGAGGGGATCATATGCGCAATTGATGGATTTTTTTTTTTTGTATCATCTTCCACAAAGCCTCTCCCTACCCCTCCCCATCACTCTACAGTAAACAAGCTGCTGATATTAAAAGACTGTAGTTGCAAATACTTCCCTCTGCCTTTTTTGCTTACTTACTAAACTTTATAACTATCCCCAATTTTGAAGTAGCAGACCAGTATTTATTAAATAAAAAAATTCACTTCAGACATACCTATGTCTTGAAATTCATGGCAAACTTTCTCTAAAAAAAATTATTAAATAAAAGCTGAATTCAATAAAAACTGCGCTATCTTGATACAAGCAGAACATGGATTAATTCTTCTACTTTTTCTTGGAAAAAAATGTTTAAGCAAAGAAACTTATCAAAAGAGGAATCTGTCGGATATGAATTAAAGTCTGTAGCTCACATAGAAGCAGAGACCGAATAAAGTAGATCAAAACTGTCAAATGTCTAAGAAAAGAAGACTGCAAGGGTCTGGAGTATGCAGAATATTTTAACAATTATAAATGTATTAGTGACCACTCTTCCTCTCCGAGACACCCCATTTCATGGTATCTTATGCCATGTCTGGATATGGAAGGAGTGAAAATAACTAACTCACACATGAAATCTTGTATTATTACTACAAAGACTTAGACCACAGCAGCAGCTTGGAAGAGGAACATCGACACTGAGTTCGGTCCCACAAATGGGAAGGAGGGCCCCACTTTTGGGTGGAGTAGCTTTTCCCAAGGAAGGAAATACTGACACAAATTTTTTTTCACCCCAGAAAGATTCTGCTCCTTGCCAACTTCTGTAAGTTGGCCCCTGTCGATGAGAGTGATCAAGGTATCTCTTAAGGAGATGAGGTTATATTTGCCTGGGCAAATTCTAGAGGAGAAAAAAAAAATGATTATTAAAATAAAGTTAAAAATACTCTGTGATAAATAAGGTTTATGGATGCCATTTAAGTTTTTCAAGGTGAAAAATGAAACACTTCCAGTAGGAACAAGCTGACCCTTGAAACTCATGCTTTCAATATAAAACTGTATTTTGGGAACATTTCATCTATTTTCCTTCCTCTGCACATAAAAATGATTAATGTCACAATTAAACCTCCATATTTTAGGCTCCGGGTAACAGGTGTGGCATTTTCTATATAAACATATTCACTGACCTGTCACCATTGATAACCTTCCTTAATTAATCTCGATTGAAACAAACCTTTTTGAGGTTTTTTTTTCTAATAGTAAAGAAATAAAGTAACACAAACACCCATTTTCCCGAAAACTCGCAAACTATTTAAATGACGGTAGCCTCACATGCACCAGACATCTCAGAGAACAACCTAGGAGCTACGGCAGAGCTCAGCAGGAATGACTTTTAATAACAGATTGAAAAACAAGAATAAAAATAACTGTATCAACGGAGCTTTTCTTCCTCAGGCCACAAGCCCGTTCTTACTTGAACTTTTTTTTTTCTTAAAAAAAAAAAAAAATAGCATTTTGGCCACCAAAACCAGTGCAGAACATTATTAAAAGTTAAGAGCTACCAATTACTTCTGTCTGTTCTTTTAAAGCAAAGTTTGGCATGACGTCAGTTGGTTTAGAGAAAACAAGAAAGAGAGAGAGAGAAAGAGCAGGAGGGAAAGTTTCCTACTTGTGTAAACTGAACACCAGGAAAGGTGTCTAGCCACTTGTAAAGTTATTTACTGCAGGTTTTTAAAGAGCTAGAAACATTTTAAAAATTAAAAGTAATTTTTTTTTATTTTTTAAATTCAACATGCTGTACAGCCAACCTGGGTGTTTGTATTTCAATTATACCTTGAATCAAAAACTTATTTCAAGGATGCTTCAGATCTGAAGTACACTGATAATTTCATCTTTGTTTTTGGTACTTGGAACTGTGCTCTGATGGGGCAAAAAGAGGTGGGATAATAGAAAGAACTGTGCGGAAAAACTACAATGGTTCCGGTAGCTATTATCTCTAGCAGGCTTCTCTGGACTAGCTTTTAACAATCCAAATAATGTCTTGCAAATTCAGTAAAAGCGGTTCCTTAGGCCCCAAGATCTCTTTCCAACCTAAATCAATTTCTCCATTATTATATCCTACAGAGAAACAAACCAAAGTTTGCAAATTCACTTCCCAGGCAAACAAGGGTCATAGAGTGATATACAGAGGCCCCCACCCTCCAAAGTGGCCGTAGCTGTACCATTTGAAGTATCACTTATGAAGTTATCAATAATAGAATATTTAATGCAAATACTTTGGATCAACTTACATAAGGGCAAAATAGGCTGATCTCTATTTGCAACTAAACAGTAGCCTAAAAACAAATATCGGCATTTTCAGGTGTCCCAGTAGATTCATCAAAGAGTTTAGGAGACAAGTGATTTTGATGATGTTAAAACCAACCGCTCAGTTTCTTAAAATGCAAATAATAATGTAAAGCATGCTAAGTCTTCTCTATACATGAGCATAACAATTATACTTGGAAAATGATGTTAAATTTCAGCTTGATAAAGTCCATTATCTTCATATTATATCTACAAGGGCTCCCCTGAATCTCATAAATCCTGGTATGACAACATAATTCACTTCTTTCCGTATATTCTCCAAATAAAATGTAGCTGTCCCAGAGATAAGCTGTATATGCATGTCTGTATATGTTATTATTCATTCTCCCATAGCCCACTAAATAATAAATAAGAAAGCATAACAAGACTAATTAGTTATCAACAATATTAGTAATCATAACTAGAAAAAGAAGAAAGAGTAATCTGTTACCTGAAAGCTGGACCAAGGATGAATACCAGGAAACAAGCTCATACAACTTGCCTGTTCTTTATCAAATTGATTGTAACTCGTGAGCTACAATATTTGAGACAGAACTGTCTGAGTTTATAGTTTTCTATGCCTGCCAAAAACAGATGCAGGCTACCACACTAGCTGTCCCGGGGAAACTAAATTAAGCAGAGGCAAATACCAAGTGGAAAGTTGTCAGTGTGTTGAATGAATGGCTTCATTTTACACACCAGAGAATATCTCTGAGGATATGTTTTAATGGGAGCCAGTCATTTTATTTAAAGTTCATCGTTTCTTTCAAAAATAATAATTTCCCTTGAAATCAATTATAGACACCTGTCCACAACTCTCTGAAAGTCTATTTTGTTCTATGTACAATAACACAGTGTTTTGATATTATTGTTTGCTTTCAAAGGATGTATTAAAGTAACAAGAATTATAATACATATATATGTATATATATTTATAGAAAATATCAGAAAGCCAGTTATCCATGCTGACACCAATTTCAAATTCAAAATAAAGTTCTAACTCTAAAAAAAAGTCTATTGCAAGTTTAAAATTATTCAGTAATGTTTATTTGCATCAAAAAATAGCATGAGCTTACAAAGCCTCACACCCTTGTCTCATTTAATAGAAAATGCATATATCTTTAGAAGCAAATAGTGGCTTCTCTCTGTGCATAGACTCATATACATGTAATAATAATAATAGTAATAGTAACAATAGCAACATTATTAAAAGCACCATTAAATACTAGATCTTAAGAGCAGTGTTCCCACAGATGCATTCACCTCCCTATTTAGAAGGTTTTCTTGTGAATGAAGATTTTTCTATGTGTTTTACAGAGAACTTTAGTGAAAACTAGAGTAAATTCAGGAGTGTTCTATGACTTAAAAGAAAAGTCAAAATAATGCCAAAAATAACATAAGGGTATATGTAAGTCACTCATGATTAAATACACACCGATGCGGATGCTAAACTGGTTAGTATGAAAAATATGCGAACATTTACATAAAATTGTTCACAATCTTAAGAGTCAAAGTGTGGAACTCTGAATTCAACTCAGGGTTCGCAGCCACCCAGCACGCTCTTCTGCACCTTTAATGTTAGCTGTAACAAAGGACAAGAGACACCCAGCAGCACAAACACTAACAGAATCTAAACTTCAGCAGTGACAAACTTTTTTGCTAGCTACTTCCTACCAGTGATTTGGAGAGTGTCAGACTCAGTTATTATGTATGTAAAAGCATTCTACACAAACATTAGCTTACCATGCAACAGGCATTTCGGGAGGCCATGAAAATCAGCTCACCAAAGGTAAATAATATTCTGCCGACTGCTGATGAAGCTTCCTAATATCTTGCGGTTAGAGAAATCACGGCAGAACAGAGGCATTAAGACACGATTTCCCCCTTGGCAGTTTTATTTCCATGGTACTAACATCTAGAAATAATCATCAAACTAGCATATTCAGAGCCCCGTCTATTTAACTGACTGGAGACTTTTTTTTTAAACTCAAGGGTATAGCTTTAAAAGAAAGTTCTAAAATCTACAGAAGGATAAACTTAATGAACAGACAAGTTTAACTTGTGAAGTTTGAGCATGCCATTAATAAACTTTCGCTCAAAGGTTTAAAAAAAAAATCCTCAGAATGTTGGTATCATTTCCAGACTGTCTTGTCAGCATCGAAACTTACAGGAAACGCTTCATCTTCCCATACAAACCCTGTATTTATTCACAACCCTGTCATACTTGGGGAAAGGAAGAGGGGGGGAAAGCCGCATGGTGATTATTTTAGAACCTTTGCTTTTCTACACCAGTACTGCATTAACTGAGAGAGCCTCAGAAGCAAGTGAACAGCATGTAAGAAACTGCCCAGCAGTGAGATTAGAGACTTTCATTCTCATTTTGCCCACGTCAAGGACCTGCTAGCTGCAATACTTTCCTGACAGTCTCTAACATGTTTAACTCTGGCAGCCTTTTCTAAATGATCAACTCTTTCTAAAACCTGCAGAGAACGATCGAGATGCTACAGAGGCTGGTGGGTTTGCGCTAAGGAGTTTACAACACTCCGAAGGCTTATCGGAAAAGTCTACTTTAGTTTTTTTTCTTTTTTTTTTTTAGGTTTGAGTAATCAAATTTAGCCAACCAGGCCTAGAATGATCACTCTTTGTAATCTTGTCTAGGGCCCTTATCTGTATTTTTGTTTTTGTACTGATTATCTCTTCCAGGCCCTTTCCTGTTCACCTGGAGAGCGTACAAAACGTTCAATGAATCGGCCTAACTTGAGTCTGATTTTACTTCTTTGCTCAACCAATCTCTCTTCACTTACCTTGTTTAAAATGCTAGCGGTGATTTCCCCAAACCGGATAAAGGATGGATATTCTATCTTAATTTGGATTCATCATTAAATCCATAGCTCTTACTCAAAAACTTTCAAAAGATCAAATCTGAGGCCTAAAAAGATATGGGGAAGTCAGCCAGGTCTTAAAATGTTGTGAGCCCAAGCAAGATTCTCTCTGAAGCCCCCAGAAGTAAGTCCTCTGGTCCTCTCACATCAATGGCTTTAGGACCCTAGAGTCATAAAACAGTTAGTGACTTCCCTGGTGAAAGGGGAAACACCACCATCTCAGACAGGTACTCACAGAAAAAGCTTTCCAGCCCACAAAAACAGCTTTGCACTTCAAACAGCTCCCACCTCTGCTTCACCCTCAAATTATTCATGGGGTCCTATAATCCTGGAGTTATTTGGAGGGATAGAGGTGTTTGCCTTGGCCTTTCAAAGATGCGTTTCAGACTCTACAGCCCAAACAGGAACTAGACAGAAAGCAAAGAGCCTGTCTGCCTGCATGTCCCACCGCTGTCAGGCGTTTAATCACCAGCCCGTGTCCCCTGACCCGCTCGACACATGGCGCATCAACCGCACCGCAGAGGAAGTCTGCTCCTTGCTCAGCCCCTACGGAAGCGCCCTGGCTACAAGGCCCTGCCTCATGGTACCGACAGGGCACAGACCCCTGGGCCCGGGCTGCCCTGAGCTGCCCAGAGACGGCTATACCAGGAGATGATGCCACACTCTCTCCCTCCAGCCCAGCTGGGCCTTTAAGGGAAAAAAGTTTGAAGCCTGGCGTTGCAAACTAAACTCTTCAAAGCCAAAGGCAGTCTATGCTGTTTTACCACTTTGTGGGCCACTCCAAGACCCCTCTCAGAAACCCTCCCTACCCTCCCAAGTTCACCCAACTTACTACTCTGCATGCCGGTGCCTAGTCTGCTCCCCGTTTGCCAGGAGCCCCCAGAAAACTTGCAGCAGCGGCAGCGGCGGCCCCTCGGGTCCAGCCACCTCCAGATCCTCTGCTGCTCCCGGTAGGAGAGAATTAAAATCAGCCAGCAAGAGACAGCGAGGGGGAGTGGGGCTTGGGAGGGGGAGGGGGCACCGGCCTGAAACTTCTTTTTTTGGCAAATCGGGATTTGTTTTTCCTCCTCCCCGGCGGCTGAACTTGACCCTCCTGACTCTGGGGGCTACTGCAGTTTGAAGTCGCTCTGGTTTCCAGGGCTCAGATGCCTTAGACCAAGCAAAGGGAAAAGAAGAATTGGGGGAGTGGGGGGTGTAAGGGGAACAGAAGAGAAGAAAGAAAGAAAGAAATCACACGCGCAAAGGGGGGTTGGGGGGAGGAAGAAAGAAAATGCGTGTGAAACCCGAGAAGCCTGCGCTTGGCTTGCTGCACACTCTCTCCCTTGGCTGTGCTTTTTTTTTTTTTTTTTTCAAAGAAAGTCACTTTTAATTCCCAGGGCTCCCCGCTCGCGATCGCCCACATTTTGCGCACACTCGCGCGGACGCAGCGCTGGCGGAACGGCGCCCCGGCGGGCTGAGCCCGCGCCCCCCGGCCTGCCCGGCTCCCCCTTACCTGTTGATTAATCGTCAGGAACACCCTCCGCAGCCCGAAAGATGGTGGCGCGGCGGCCAGAGCCATGAACCGTCTTCTGTTGTTTGCAGAGTTGATCTTGGATTATTGGGGGGGGGGAAGAAAAAGGTCTTTCCTGCCTCCCCCCCTTTCCCTTCCCTCCCCCCCCCCCAAGAAAAAAAAGAGAGCGCGAGAGAAAGAGAAAGGAAATAGCGCTAGGATGTGCCCGGTGCCGGGTGGGAGAGGGGACGGGGGTGTTGTTGGGTTTTTTTTTTGTTGTTGTTGTTGTTTAAAAAAAAAAAATAGGCAAAGGCGAGAGAGCGATCAGGAGGACGCGAGGTCCGGAGCCACCGAGCAGCAGCGAAAAAGAGGACGCTGGAGATTGCAATGAGATCGGGTCTTTATCAGAAATGTTATCGCTTGTCAGGACCTCACTCTCCGCGCATTACGTCAGTTTCAAGACACCAACACTATTAATATCAAAGGAGCCTTCGCGGAGGAAAGCGCCACCCCAGACCGAGCTCCCTTAAAGAGACAGGCGCGTCCCCGCGCTGCCGCCGCCGCCGCCCCGCCCGGCCCCGAGCACCCGCCGCCGCCGCTGCCGCCGCCGCCGCCGCCCGCGGGACCGGCCGGCCGCACCAGCCCGCGACAACTGGGGACCGCGCGCCGCTCGTCCCGCCCCGCCCCTCCCCCACCGGACGGGCTGGGGGAGGAGGGAGGCTGTGCTGCCCTGGCCGAGGGCCTGGAGGCCGGGACCTACCTTGGGGGGGGGGGGGGCGCGGCGCGGGGGGCAGTGCGTGGCAGCCGAGGCGATGCTGCCCAGATACTGGAGATGCTGTCCTGGAGAATGCCAAGAACTCTCAAAGTGCTTTTTACCTTTCCCTCTAGCTCTCAATTAAAGGACGCAGGATTTGTGTGTGTGTGCGTGTGCGCCCCCTCCCCCCCCCCCGCCCTTTATCTGTGGCTGGAAGTCCTAGGATACCTCGGCCGTGGTCAGGATTTCCCAGGCTTTGGATGGTAGGAGGGCTTCAGGAGAACAACTTGAACTCTATCCTGAGTTGGAGAAGTGCGGACTGAGGTTGCTATGGTTTTCTGAGCTGAGAAGCCAGAAACTCAATGGGTGCTTTAAGGGGGTACCACAAAACAGATAAAATGGGGACATTATTCAGCCACTGCCAGGTTAATACATGCTGGTCTTTGGGGGTTTTCGAAGCAGATAAGGAACTCTGAATCAGGCATGACATAACTTTTCCTAGCACTTCTCTTGTGAAGAGAAATTGCCTCAGCATAAAGTTCGTGAAATGAACAGGCTATCTTTCCCTTTAACTTCTAAAGATCAACAATGCATAAAACATTACCAAGACAGGATTCAAAGTATAGGAGGTGTTAAAAAAACTAAGTAAACATTTCTTGGGCTTTTGGACTTCATTTTCTTCAGTTGGGAGACTTTAAGTGGTATGTTTTTCCTCTAGTGAAAGTCAGCTTAAACTAATTTTGTGCTAAAAGGAGAAACATCCTTCTCTGAACTACAAAATGATTAAAATTAGAATTTTAGAGAGGTACAATCACGAATCTGAGAGCTGAAGGTGGAATGATTTTTCCTCAAATATTTTTCACTGATTCGTGTATCTTTTTGCAGAAAAGATAAGTGGTTTCCAGACATGCTATTATAAGAAGTAAAAAAAAGCCAATCGTGTGTGTGTGTGTGTGTGTGTGTGTGTGTATCTCCTCCCTCCTTTTCCTGAAAGATCCATATTTTCACTTAACATACTCAGAAAGACCTGTGCTTCCTTGATCCAGATGTGCTTCAAAAGCTTGTCCTGTACACTCACCAATGAATAGAAAAATACAGTTCCACAATGAGAATATATTCCACAAAATATATTTCCTGAAGGTGATAGAAGACAATGTTGCTCATATGCATAAAAGTATTCATGTGGTCATCAGTTTAATTTTTTAACAGTATTAGATTAATATGCAGCCATGTGTGTAAGGAAATTTAATATGAGAATCATCAGCAAATCTTACAGTCAACTTCTAATGACCACCTGCATATTTCCACACTGGAGTCATTTAATACTGTCCACCATCAATTTCCCCTATAAAAGGTATTTCTATATTAAATATAGGCCTTTTATTTTCTGTGTTAAGTCATAAATTAGCTTGCTGACTTTTATGGAAATATTCACGACACAGTGAGAAGCAGTGTTATTCAGAAAAATAATAAGGATCGGAGTGAAACATTCTTTGGCTATGACTAACTGAAAATACTAGGTTAAAGAAATTTGGAAATACATATCCAAGTACTTACACTGCTTGTGTTTAAAGGGTTAACGGACCTAAAACTGCTGAGTCTGGTATCGAGCTGATAAAATCTGAGACAACACCATCCCAGCAAAGTTAAACAGTACACTTTATCACAAGGATTAGTCATCTAATCTCCTACTGCTCCCCCAGACTTAAATGACATTTTAAAAGGGGAAGTGATCTTCTTCCCAGTTACCCTCAAATCTAAAGCACTCGTCAAAAGTGTAAATTTACACACATGAAACAATCATTGATTAAATTGGTTCAAAAAAATCAAATTACACGCTTTTGCAAGCACAAAACCCTTGAGATGGCTGGTGTTTTTCCACCTGTAATAATACAAAATCTGACCATTAAGTGTACCCAAATTACATATTATATGAAAAAGTAAAGCCAAAGGTCCAGGGGTAAGTTATGTCCTTTAATTGAAAGGATAAAGTTACACCCCAGGTACTGAAGCCAACAAATTCATGGTTGCTTAAAGTTTTAATGAATGAAGTTTCACGGACTCAATTTGGCTGAAGTTTGCCTGAGAAATTAAAAAAAAAAAAATTCTTCATGTTACTTTTTGTATTTCAAGTTAGGATAGTGTGATCAAACTGCTGCCGTATCAGCCCATTTGCATCAGCCTCGAAAGGTCTGTACAGAACCCAATAAAAGCACAAATATTTTTATAAATTTTTTTCAAGCAAATTACTTATTTATTGATGCAATAATTTATGAAGAAAATTTTTACCTCATGTTTTAGATAAATCACATATGCTCTTGATTGACACAATATGTTTAAGCTCAAGGGCCCTCGTAGCATTTTTTAACTCTAGTAGGAATATTTCAAAACAACCAACTAATACATGAGGTCATAATTGTTTTACAGTTGTTTTTAATATATAAACTAAGTTATATACATTGTTTTCCTTTAAATGTTTATTGATTTGTTTTTCTAGAACTGACATTTGCATGGCCTAAACTGAATTAGAGGAAAATATTAAAGATTTGTTTACATCTATTATCTTCTGCTGTCAAACATATGTAAAGCTCTTCAAAGCATCCTCACACTTCTAAAGCAATACGTTTCAGAACCATGGAGGCCGGACATTAAAAAACTACAACCTGGGCTTTTTTTGTAGGATGTCTCAGAAAATAAGAAAGAATTTGAGGAAGTAAATTAGCAAGACAAAAGAAACAACTTTCAACTAAAATAACTTCTTTATACTCTCCCATCCTGCTTTGAATTCTGAAATAGTCTGTTAGTGCTGAGCCATCGATCAAATGGTTCCTCAAGTTGTGTTAACGCTATTATTTCTCAGAATGACATAATATTCCCTTTCTGCCGTGTTATTACAGTATCCGTCCCCTCTTTCCTTGTAGTTTATTCAGTAGGGATACACACAGGGATTGGCAGTTAAGCCCGGCATACTTGCCCTACATTTCTAACCTTTTAGCACATAACTTACTCACCGGTTGCAGTGCTTGTAATCACAATGATTTTACCTGATGGAACATGTACTTCAGAAATGTAATCCAACTGTTTACCCTAACACATCATAAATTGGAGATTTCTAAAAGAAACCTCCAAGATTGACATCCCTTGGTCCTACACGCCAACTGCTTTCAGACATACTATCAAGAAATATATTATTTGCTCTCGAGACTGTACAGCATCATATGAAACAGAAGATCATTTTGCCTTCCAGCGCATAAAAAGCAATTATTGAAGTACTCCACCCTTTTTTAAGGCAAGACCTGTAGGAAAAGAGTACTATCCGACATGAACTCTGAGACCACTCCTTCTCCCAGTCACAAAGGATTCAATCTTTCAAAACAGAATGCCCTTTTGCATAAATTAGGATTATCTGCCAAACTACCTATCACTAAACACATCACCATGAATTTATTAAAGGAAATTTAGCTTTAAATAGCCTGTATCTGGTATTCAAAATCAAACTGGCACTTGCCAATCCCCCCTCTGCAGTATCAGGCAAATGCCTAGTTAAACAGATGGGCCTTGAAGCCCACACAAAAAGCCAACAAACACGAGCTTTGTTTAATTAAAAAGGGAAACAAATTTCTGAGGTGTAGACACACACATGTGTGCATACACACAAAACTACTAACTAGTGTGCTCTGGAGTAAGAATAATGATGTTGAATATTCATCCGGATTTATGAATGTTCAACCAAGTATTGTACACTGGAGTGAAGAAGGAATTAAATGAGATCATTCAGCACGATATATTCAATCCAAACTTGTAGAAGAAATAGCAAGACTAACTCCACTTCAGTCAACCCAGAGAGAACATCTCTGTAGGAAATAATCAGGATTTATCTCTGAGCTGCATCAGGCCATGACAAGGAAGTGACCTGTGCTGTCTTCTGTAATTCAACAGCCTCTCTATTACTGGCCCTTGCTAGTCTCTTACACAGCCACCCACTAATCCAAACTTCACACACTTCCCTCTCGCTAGCAAATAACCAAGTTCTGCATCTAACAGTGCCTAAATTGTAAGGTGGAATTCTTCATTGGAAATTCAAACTGGGTTTACCTAAGGTAATAATAATAGTTAAAGAAGAGGCTTTCAAAAGAGACAAAGAGAAAGGAGGAAGGGAACATGCAAGCCCCATTTTCATCAAGCATATGAATCATCTCAACCAAAGCCTTTAGACTTTGGTCCTCTCTGAATTTTAGGAAGCCCACTCTCAAAGACCCCCACATCTGAAGGCTTTTGTATCTGCTACCACCTTGATTGCAGCCGCATGAGCTAGTCCCAAATTTAGGGCTTTGGCTTTTCAACATGATGCTAATGTTTTCTCCATCTTTTCATTATTATACTTAGCCAGCAGATCTGTTTGATTTCTCTGTGTCTCCAACCCCCTCATGAGAAAAATGCTATGAATCTCTAATACTAAAACAGCCCCTGAAGGATTAGGGCTTTCAAGTCTTCCTAAGATGTTGGGCAAGATGTCTTTCTTCTCACATTCTGCATTTGCTGTTCTTCACAGTGCTGTCTCCTGACCGTCCAGTTGACTTGTCATTGCTCAGATACATCTGACATTTTCCAGTGCTTCTCTATGCCTACTTTGCCACCTTCCTTGGAAAGCTTTTGGAAGCAGTTCTCTGAGTATATCAAACGCAGACTCTTCCTTGAAAAAAACGAGTTTTCTGGGAAATCTAGGGTATAGTCAGTCATGGCAGAAAAGGTTTGCCTCTGACATTAGCTAGCAAGTGAATCCTGTGGACTTGTGAGGTGGTCTTCATTGCTCCGCTGCTCTCCACAGTTTGCTAACTGTAAGATCCTTGCAGGCAGGAGAATACAAAACCATAGGTATCCCCTACCATCTGTTAAAGTGAACTTGGACATTAAAACAATGTCTCCCTATTGAACCCAAATTTCAAACCCTTTGTGTTACTAATTCTGTTAATATAATTCTTTCTCTCGCTTCTCTATTGCTTTCTTCTTTTTTGCTTTCTGATCTTTTTTTCTTTAGTGCATATGTGCTGATGCCTCATGTCAGTTGAAGCTTCTGGGTGGTCTTCATCTCAGCAACATATTTTTGGCAATGAATCAGAGGAGATGTTTGTCTTCCTCTGAAATATTGTCTTCATTATCATTAAGTTTTGGTTCATAATTCCATGTTGGTCTAAAAATAATGAATTGGATGATTCTTTCAACCAAATCACAGGCGTCTAAACCCAGAAGCCTGTAGTAAAATGGGGTCAAAAAGCTCAGGGTTTTTAATATGGAAAGGTGTTGCCTGCAGTTTGAGAAGCCTGAGTGTAAGACAGGAAAGTTCTGAATGCGATGGAGAGATAAACAGTTTCTCAAACACTCATTTAAAACATTCATTTCCTTTCATTGTTTATCATCATGACATGAAGTCAGTTCAACACAAAGTTGCCCCACCAACAGTTGCTAAGTTTTGCATAGGTTAAATCAACATAAACTGATAGTTACTGATATTTAACAAATAATATTCACTCACATGTACAGACCCCAGCATTGCATTTTATAATATCCGATGAATCCAACGAAATCACAGAAGCACAAGCTTGGGTGTATATGTCTCAGTGAAGGTTTCTATTTCCATAAAACATTTTGAGTTCTCATAACTGGATCACTAGTGGTATACCTAAATTATTAGCTGAAAGAACACATGATAAATATTTTATCATTATATTCTGTATAAAAATCTATCCAACAGTAACTCTACAGTCATTTAAATATTCACCCAATTTCTACACTGTGGCGCTGTGGAAGCACCCTGGCAGAATCCTCCCATCATTCTTTGTCATTGGATTAGATTTAGCCAATGACATTACATCAGAGAGAGAGAGAGAGAGAGAGAGAGAGAGAGAGGATGATGATGTGTGTATTTGGTCTCTGGTTCCTTCTTTCTACTTTCATAGTCCAAAGTTGTAAGCATTGTAGTTCTTTCTAGCTATAGCTTGGTCTCGAAGGTTTCACTATTTTTTCTTGGGCCTCCTAACTCTGTCATGCATTTGTAACTCTGTATGAACCTCTCTTCAATTATCCCTAAGCATTCTCTACATTGTCCTTCTGGATCCCGATTGGTACAGAAAAGCATGTGAGAGCATCAACTTTGTATCCTAGAATATGAACTAGAGTTTCTCACTTTAAAGAGCAAAATAAACTATGCATTTAACAGCTATACTATTCTAGGTTCTGCTTTGGTGCTGGGTACCTGAGCTGTAAATGATTTGTCCTAGCTTCTAGAGTATAGATTTTATGATACTCTTTATAGACTCTCTTGGATGTTGGATGCTTAAAAAAAAAAAAAGGAAAAAAAAAAAAAACAGATCTGTAGGCCACACCTATGACTGAGTGTACATCTTTAATGGGGACAGACACCCTATAAAGTAAGGATGCTCTTTTTACTGAATCAGATATTAAGTCATTTATTACAAGTGCAAAGATATAAGGTTAGACTATGATAAATGTTAGGCATGAATTCATGTAGAAGATAAGTGGCTTCAATATGAATAGCACATTCATTAGTATTTAGGGCACTGCAGTGACTACCCTTATACAGGTGGACAACAGTTGGAGGAGGAGGAGGAGGAGGATGTGATATGCCAGTTTGGTTTAACCATTGTGCTTTTTACTGTACTATCTCTCATCCCCCTCCTCACTCAACAGGCAGCATCCTCAAATGTGCTAGAGCAACTGCAGCTGCTGGGTTTCCCCAGCAGAGCAGAGCCCTGGGCAATTGTTCCAATTTGCTCTAGTCTAGACTCTAGAGATAGCTCTGTCTGGAAAGAGAAGCATGGACACTCGTAGTTCAAAGCTAATTAAGCCAGCAAGATAAACAAGGTAAGACTCCTGAGAATAAAGGGGAATTTCTTGAACTCTCAGAAATTCATCAAATAGTGACTAGAGAATATTAGTAATGTGCCTGGGGTTTCTAAGTGTATGCTCCAACCTCTTCTAAGAACACTTGTTTCTTTCCCATAAAAGGCACATCAATAACCATAGAGGGTTACTACATGATCAATTAATTAGCTTTTCATTAACTGTAATATTCCATCTTAGATTTAGACTTCAGATAGTACTAATTAATTTATTCCCCAAATACTGAAACTGCTTTGCCCCTTTATGGAAAGTACATTTTTCCTCCCATAACAACATATCTTGATTACACTTTTCTTTCACTCTGCCGCTTTCAATCCCTCCCCACCTCCTCTCTCACACAGACCAACTTCTTTTTCTGGCTCTCACTAGAAAACAAACAGCCTTCTAAGGAATAATAATAAAATGATGAGAATATAAAACAAAACAAAACAAAAAAAACCCTAACACATAAGAATAGAACAAAACAAATCTACAAAAGGAACAGTACCCAGGAGAAGGCACAAGAAACAGATATAGACACAAAGACCTACACATTCACACACGCAAGAATCCCATAAATACATTAAACAGGAAGCCATAATATAGACACAAAGGACCCGTAGGGTAAGACTGAACATGTATATGTGTGTGTGTGTATATGTATATGTATAATGTATATATGTATATATAAATATAAAATTAAAACATAAAATTAAAAGATCAAATTAAAGAGAGAAACAGATGGTGAGAAATTAACAGGACATTATGAAACAAGGAACCTTCAAAGATTCTGTTAAATTCATTTTCTGCTGGCCATCTACTGCCGGGTATTCAGCCCACCCTTAAGAGTAGTTTGTTTCCCTAGTGACACTCGCTTAGGAAAAAAAAAAAAAAAAAAGATTTCATTTGCAAGTGGTGATCAATTGACTTATGGGTTAGAGACAGGGTATTCGTCTACTTCTCCATTCAGGTAATGGACCTTATGTGGTCCAGACCCATGCAGGCTCTGTGCATGCTGCCACACTCTGTGAGTTCATAGTGTATGAATTTTATTGTTTTAATGGGCCTTGAGTTTTGCTTTCTTTTGGTGTGCTCTGGCAATTACACTCTCTCTGCCTCTTCCTCTATAAGGTTCTCTTGAGCTCTGAGGGTAGGGATTCAATGGAGACATTCTATTTAGAACAGTGTTTCAAGGTTTTCCCTTCCTTGCATAATGTCTGGATATGAGTCTCAGTATTTATTCCCATATGCTGCAGGAGGAAGCTTCCCTGACGATGACTGAGATATGCTCTGATCAGAGTGTAACAGAGGGTCTTTATGAGTCATGTTATTGCTATTTTTTAATTCTCCAACAGTGGTAGTATTGTAAATAGATTTCTGGGCTAGCTAGTCTCAGGTTATCGGTCATGTAAGCAGTATCAAGTATAGATTTTATAGAGTGGTCCTTCAGTCAAATCTGATCTTGGTTGATCACTCCCACAGACTTTGTGCCACCCCCAAGCCAGTGTATTTGGAGGAAGGATACTATTGTGATTCAAAGGTTTTATGGCTTTGCTGTTGTTTAAGTTTCTTCTTTAGTTGCGCACAGAGTAGCTGAGTACCTTCTTATACAAGGTGACTAGCACAGAGGGATGAGGTCGCTCTGCAAGCACCAGATAGACTTCCCCATGTTCAACAAGTGTATCCGTATTGTCTCTGGCAATGTTGCCTAGTCATCAGTTTGTGGAGAACAAAATCTCTTGGCAATTGCCTGGGTTGTTTGGGGGTTCCCAGGGGGTTACTTTTGGTCAACAACTTAATAGATATAAAATATCCTGATACTGGAGCTTCATTTGGTAGCAAAAGATGTTCAATTGAGACTCTATCTCCTCACACCATTGTTAGATCTTTTTCATATATATATGCAGTGTTTCCATATTAATCCTCAAATGGTCCTTAATTTAGCTATCTCTCCTCATAGTCTCTCTCTTAATCTTCCTGCTGAGAACAAGCCTCACGTGGAGAGGACTTCTGTGGTGTCTGGGAAGCAGCAAAAAGAAGGACTCAAGGTCAAATTGTGGATCAAGCAGACAACCTAGGTTCTGCTGAGATGGCTTTCCAGATTGTTCCCTCTCCCTGATATCTCCCTCTCCCTCTCCTCCCTCTCCTCTCCCTCTCCCTCTCCTCTCTCGCTCTCCCTCTCCCTCTCCCTCTCCCTCTCCTCTCCCTCTCCCTCTCCCTCTCCCCCTCTCCCTCTCCCTCTCCCTCGCCCTCCCCCGCCTCTCCCTCTCCCTCTCACCTCTCCTCCCTCTCGCCTCGTCCCTCTCCCCTCAATCCCTCTCCCTCTCCCTCTCCCTCTCCCTCTCCCTCCCCATTCCCCTCCCCCTCCCTCTCCCTTCCTCTCCCTCCCTCTCCCTTCCTCTCCCTCCCTTTCCCTCTTTCTCCCTCTCCCCCCACCTCTCTGTGTTTGTGTGTTCTGCACTGCTGGGTTCTACACAGCTCTTTCTTGCTATTCTAACAACTCTCTGGTCGAGACAGCTCTCTCTGCAGGTAAAAGTTCTATAAGCTATCAGGATAGCTCCACAGCTTTTCTGAACAAAGTCAAAAAAGTTGCTCTAAAAATATTATTTGGATATTCTGACCAAGTCAGAAATCCTGTTAAGAAAAATATCCTTGAAGAGCTGTGGTTGCTCTCCGAGGAGATGTCCACACAGCTCTGTTCTTTGCTAGAGAATATTTCTAAAGAACTGCTATCTCTTTTTGCTAGCTCTCCTCATGCAGAACGAAAGCCCAGTTCTTTATTACATATCAATTCGTTATTTAGTCCAGGTTTCCTTTTGATTATCTTATGAATCAGCATCCCCTGACCCCAGCCCTTTGATTCTGAGAAACAGCAAGCATACATTTTTTTCTTAATATTACAAAAGAATTCAGAGATCTGTCTGCCTTTTTTAAGTACAGAAGGATAAAATAATGGGTGGATCCTGCCCTGAAATACCATTTTTACCATACCTGGACCAACCCCCCCTCTATCCTAAGCTAACTTTGAACTCAGGCATCTGCCTACATATATATATATATATGACAAACTGGCTCATAGTGTTTCTTTGTTCCTTTAGATTCAGGAAGACCCTCATAATTCATATAGCATCCTTATATTTGGTGAAGTTGAGAAATTATATATATTTTGAACTCATGTATTTGGAGCTCTTTTCCATAGCTTAAGGGTTGCCCTTGAAGTCCCGGCATTTATCATTTTGCAGAGACATTAGCCCACACCCTTGACTTCTGGACTTGTGGTGTTTCTAATCTCAGCAGCCACCAACATTTGTGGGGCTCACATCAGGCACACTGGCCTGGGACAGGGAATCATGTCAGTCTGTCCCCACCAGGGCCACCCTGGGCTCAGCAATCCCCCTCTTTTCTCTTTATTCCTA